>NW_004444158.1:3716534-3717831 GCF_000243295.1 Trichechus manatus latirostris
GTATGATTATGAATGAACCCCCTTTCCTATGAGGGATCATGCCAAGACTGGGAAGACACAATAAGAAGATAGCCTCTGCCAGCAGTCTAGTGGGATTTAAGTTATATAAACTGTAAAGTTAAACTCCCAAGAAAACCGTAAAACCAGTCCACCAAAACATTCTCTCCTCTTTCCTCCTCTGCCTTTACCTTCTCTCTTCTCCCCTGCGTTCCCTCTCCTCCCCTCCCCTCCCCTCCTCTCTCCTTTTAGTTTCTCTTTTTGTTCTTTTCCTTTCCCTCCCTCCTCTCTACTTCCTCTCTTTCTCTACCCTGCCCCTTTGTTCCCACTTTCATCATACTTAATTTTGTCTTCACCAAGTAATGGCAACAGAAAGCATAGCATGGATGCAATATAAAGCAACTAGTGAATACTTCGTCTTGTTTCACAGATATTTAGCAATGATACTTTTTTAATCATTAAGCATACATAATATCTAACTTGGGTGCAGTCAATCCAATAGAAGGAATTTTGTGTTTTGCACTTTTAAGTTCTGTGTGAAATACTTGTTGAGGATTAAGGAAAGGCTCTAGGGAGCAGCCTATGTTTCCGAATTGCAGCTGGTGTTATCACACTCTAGATTAATATATTATCTATTCTTTTATTATTTTGGCAGCCATTTGAAACTTTCGTAAAAGTTTTAAAGAAGTTAAAATATTTTATGACACATATGCTATTTACTTTGTTGCTTTTACAGAATACCCTTTTTGTTTAAAGAACACCAGCAATGTGATACTTATAAAGGAGCTGAGAATAACGGAGAACATGAAGAACAAGAAAAAAATAGGCTAAGTTTCTTCAGGGAAAAAGCAATAAAGAAAATAAGCAATACTGGTTTCATAGAAACAGATGTAGCTAAATCCTTGTTTTACGTTGCCACTAGAAAGGCAAATAGAGTTCCTGGTTCTTAGAGGACAGACCCTAACTTGGTATACAGGGAAACTCTTAGCAGGTTTCACTTATTCTAAGACACACTTTTCTTTTTCTTCACATTTTATCATCTTAACGTTAGGATGCCTCTTATAATAGTAGTCTGTTATTGTTTAATTAGCAGAATTTTCCCCCTTTTCTAGTGGCACATAAAATAATGGTGTGGTTTACAAACCCTGGTTACTAAGATTCTGTGAAGGACAGGTGTAGGTAGTGGGATTTCAGTGATACCTAGATGTGCTCTAGCATCTGTCCAAAATATTCTAGGAGTGCTGCTGCTTACGTTACTGATGCCTAAAATTTCATTAATAGAACTAATTTACTTTGTAAT
>NW_004444158.1:3720569-3721898 GCF_000243295.1 Trichechus manatus latirostris
AGCAGTGTCACAAAATTTATTTTTTTGTACTACCTGTCACGTCCTCCTCGTCCTCCTCTTTTGTTTCATATGTGATTGTCCCACCATTTCCCTTGTTGCAGAAAACTGAAGGTGTTTTCAGCCTCCATTCTTTCCCTCTTCCCCGTACCTCCCATTACCATTTAAGTCCTGTCAATTCTATGTTTTTACGATACATGAGGCAATATAAGAGCACAGGACCTGCAGTCAGATGGGTTGGTTCATCACTGGCTTTGCCACTTGTTAACTGACCCTGGACAATTAGTCAGTGCTTTAGATTTTTTTTTTTTTAATCTGAAAATGAGTATAATAATAGAATCCACTTCATTGGATTTTGGGAAGGATTAAATGATTTAACATATGTAATGCTGTTAGAACAGTGCTTATAGTAAGTGGTTTATAATGTTATCCCTTACTGTATCTTGAATACATAAAATAATTTTCATCCCTATTGATATTGATTTCTTCAGATTTTACCAACTAAGCATGCATACCTAAACACTATAGTTTGGTTTGTCTGGTTTTAAATTTTATATAATGAAATATGAAGGTATTATAATTATACATTCTTTTATTTGAGATCCATCCATATTCTTGTGTGGAGCTGTAGTCCATTCACTTTCATGGCTGATATTACTCTATGGTTTATCAATTTATTCATTCTACTGTTGATATACCCCCTTGCATCTGTCAGTTTGTCGTACTGTGGGGGCTTGGGTGTTGCTGTGATGCTAGAAGTTATGCCACTGCTATTCAAATACCAGCAGGATCACCCATGGCGGACAGGTTTCTGCTGAGCTTCCAGACTGAGACAGACTAGGAAGAAGGACCCGGCGATCTACTTCTGAAAAGAATTAGCCAGTGAAAACCTTATGAATAGCTGTGGAACGTTGTCTGATATAGTGCCGGAAAAAGAGCCCTCCAGGTTGGAAGCATTCAAAATATGTTGTCAGGAGGGATCAGTCCCTGGAGAAGGACATCATGCTTGGTAAAGTAGAGGGTCAGAGAAAAAGAGGAAGACTCTCAACGAGATGCGTTGACACCGTGGCTGCAACAATGGGCTCAAGCTAACAACAATTGTGAGGATGGAGTAAGACCAGGCAGTGTTCTGTTCTGTTGTACCTAGGATCGCTATGAGTCTGAACTGACTTGACAGCACCTAACAACAACTATTGATAGACAAGTGGCTTGTTTTGTTTTTTTGCTATAACGAATATTGCTACTGTGAAAGTTCCTCCATATGTTTTAGTCACAATTTCATGCATTACCCCTGGGTATATACCTAGGAGAGAAATTGTTGGGTCATGTGAT
>NW_004444159.1:0-1316 GCF_000243295.1 Trichechus manatus latirostris
GACCAAATGGTCTGCAGTTACTTTAAAACAATGATGAGACTGTAATGGGGCAGAGAAATTACATTAATGAAAACCAAGCAACCTAAATGGAATAATGAGAATGTTCATGTATTGTGAAGAATGTAACCAATGTCAGTAACTAAACAACTTGTGTAGAAACTGTTGAATGGGAACCTAAACTGTTACATAAACTTTAACTGAAAATACAATAACATTATTTAAAAAAAAAATTGTTGCCACGTCAATTCCAACTCATGACGACCCCATGTGTGTCCCATAGGGTTTTCAAGAGCTGATTTTTTTGGAAGTAGATTGCCAGGCCTTTCTTTTGAGGCACCTCTGGGTGTACTCAAACCTCCAACCTTTCAGTTAGCAGCTAAGCATGGTAGCTATTTGCAAGTCCAGGGACTCCTAAACTTTGATGGAGAAGTAAAATTTAACCCTGACTCTGCCTCATGCTACAAATCTTCAGAATTATTATTATAATCATTTAACATACATTACAAATACTTAGTTACTGTTGTGTTCACGTCTATAATTGATACAGAGGAAATTACGTGAACACAGTCTTGACATTTTTATCAACAAGGAATCACCTGGCTGGTGACTTCATCATGGTATCGTTCCCAAAATTATATCATTAATGATATGAAGGAGAAGAAAAACAAGACATCCTATGATACAGGGATTTTATATTACAAAGTATCTTTTAACGAGTATATAAGAATCTGCATCAGGGTCTAATGGGAAACATTTAAGATGACTGGACACTTTTTGTACAAAGCAACAAAAAGATATTTCACATAACTGTAGCCAAAAAGAAGAAATGATGAATTTCAAAGCAAAACTAGTCATTATGATTTTTCCAGTTATCTATTACTGTGTAACAAATAACCCCCAGACTTAGTGGCTAAAACATACAGTGGTGTCTCTAGGGGGGTATGAGTAGAACAGTCGTACAGACCACACGGAGTGACAGTGCAAGAGGAGGTGACACCAAAATGACTGTCTATAAAATTTTTGTGCAGTGTTACAGCAGAAATTTATTATTTTGTATAAACATAACCCTATAGTTTCTTGTAACAAGAAAAGAAATTTTTATAAGCCCAGCTTCAATGTATCAATATATCTACAAAGCTAAAACTCTATGATAATTTACTTTTTGAACCTTCTAATGCACTGTGGTCAGAGCTGTCAATATAACCCAATGCCAGTGATGCTTCAAATCACATGGTGTCTCCACATGCACTACAGGCACAGGCAGTTGTTTTTGTTGCTGCCAGTGTTTACGTAGTCACTGCTTTTGTCAAATTTTC
>NW_004444159.1:2718-14103 GCF_000243295.1 Trichechus manatus latirostris
AAACTATATATAGCCCTGGTGGCACAGTGGCTAAGAGCTCAACTGCTAACCCCAAAGTTAGCAGTTCAAATCTACCAGCTGCTTCTTGGAAATCCTATGGGGCAGCTCTACTCTGTCCTGTAAGATTGCTATGAGTTGAAATTGACTTGACAGCAATGAGCTTGGTTTTCGTTTTATATCAATAGAACATTTTTAAACAAGATCTGATATTATTTTGCACTTATATCCTCTTATAGTATAAGACATGGCACTTAGACTATTTTAATTTCCATTTAGCATATTTCTGATTAATAGTATTAACCACAATTTTAATATTGTCTTTTAAACTTTAATATGTATTTTAAAATTTCAATAGTTCTTTTAATTTATTAAAATGTCCATTTCTGAACTCACTGTTTTTTATGGAATCCCATGCTTACTATTTTATTCTTATTGAAGAACATACCATAGCCATTCTTTCATTGTTAAAATATCGTAATCTTACTAGGTCTGAAAATGCCTTTATTTTGCACCCAACCTTGCAGAATAGCTATATTTCTAGGCTGATAGTTATTTTCTCCTTAGCATTTCAAAATATTATTCCAGTGTCTTCTGGCATCTATTTTCGCTGGTGAGATGTCTACTTAAAATTTAAGTATTATCTCTGACTGTAATCTTTCTTTCCTCTCAGATAACTTTTAAAATTTTGCCTCAATATTTTATTATTTTGACACCAAATATACAAAGGGGGATTTATTTTTACTTAAACTATTTGGTACTCAAAAAGTTCTTATCATATGAAGATCCGTGTCTTCTTTAATCTATGGGAAAATCCACCCATCAGCTCCATATGTATCTTCAAATATTGATATTCTGGTATTCCACTTTCTCTTCTCTTCCCAATCTCCTATATGATAGCATAAAGGTTAAGACATCAGGCTCTGGCTCATGATGACCAAGTTCAGTTCTGTCACTTGCTGTTTGCATATCTCAGCTTCCTCATCTAGCAGAATGTTTCTAGGTTATTGGTATGTCCCCATTGGAGAACCTTATTGATTAGACACATCCTATGCAGTAAAATTCAGCTCCTGATCTGGCATTCAGGATCCTATATAGAATATGATTCAACTGAAACCCTCAAACCTAAGTTTGTATTAATTCAATATTCAGGGTTTCTTTTCAAGTCAAACTGATCTACTCACAGTGTTCTGAATTTACCATAGGCTTTTCCACTGCCATACATTTCAGAAAGTTGCTCCTCCCTCAAAGAAATAGCTTCACTTCACTTATAGGCATCCTACCTCTTCTCCATTGCCTGGAATGATCTCTGCTTTTTCCATAAAGAAAACCCAACTAGAAGTAACTTATGCCTACTCTGAACTCCTTTAAGATTTATGATGCATAATTATAGAATGAGTTTAATATGTAGAGTTCATAGATTATAGAATCAAATTTCTTGAATTTGAACACCACTTCTCCCATTTATGGGACATACCACCTAAATTCTGTGTGCCTCAGTTTCCATATCTGTAAATTGGGATTAAGAAAAGTACCTATCTCATAAGGTTATTGTGAGGGTTAACATGTTGATATAAGTAAAATCTCTAAGAATAATTATCAGCATATTAAATTAAAACCAGAAACAATTGGCATTGAGTTGATTCCAAATCATGGTGATCTAACGTGTTGCAGAGTAGAACTGTGCTCCACAGGGTTTTCAAGGCCGTGACCTTTCAGAAGCAGATTGCCAGGCCTATCTTTCAAGGCACCTCTGGGTGGGTTCAAACTGCCAACCTTTGGGTTAATAGTCAAGTGCTTAACTATTTGCACCACCCAGAGATTCTTTTCATTAGTGTATTTTCTGATATTTTTAACTAAATTGGAAATTCTGCCGCATTTGAATGTGAGTGTTTCTCCTCCATTTCTGAGGATTATTTTCAAGCATAGGGAACTCAATTGGCTATAATTTCTGGTCTCTCTGCTTTCCTTTACTCACTTTGATCTAGGGGATATGGACTAACTTCTCAGATTTTCTTCTTGGGGCTCAGGTAGCCACAGAGAATGGGCATTTTTCTCTGCTCTTCTTCAGGTAGTCCCTGCTTCTGCAGAGGGTTGGGAGGTTAATGGGAGGCTAGCCCTTGTCACTGGTGCCATGATTAGATAGGTAAGCACACCAGATTCTGAGGTTCGCGTATCTGGTTCATCTGGCTTTCACCCTTAATTATGTTTACCAGCTGATTTACCAGTTTATTTTGAAGTAAATGTGCCATGCTTTTATTTTACTTTTCAATGTATTCAGAACCCAGTAAAAGTAGGTGTGTTATTTGTCCCTTCAGACTTATTGGTCCCTTCAGAGACTCAACCACCTCAGTATTTTAACGATTAAAAAAAAAAAAAAAAAAAACCATTGCCGTGAGTTGATTCTGACTCAGTTGATTCTACATAAATATTTGCTAGAGCCTGTTATAAGTCGACACCTGATGAGGAATGTTGGATTATACAAATTCATTTCTGAAAAGATAAAAAATGCATTACAGAGACTATTATCAGAAAATCAAACTTTATACTAAAAGAAGAAAAATCCATGAGGTATCAAGCAGCAACTGGTAAGACATCAGGGACAGCTGGGTAGCAGCATTATCAACTTGAAAAAACCCTATCCTCTAGTAAAGGAGCCCTGGTTGGGGAGTGGTTAAGCACTCGGCTGCTAACCCAAAAGTTGGCAGTTTGAACCTACCAGTCTCTGCGGGAGAAAGACATGGCAGTCTGCTTCTATAAAGATTATAGTCTTGGAAACCGTATGAGGCAGTTCTACTCTATCCTACAGGGTCACTACTAGTTGGAATAGACTCGACAACAGTGGTTTTTGGTGTTTTTCTGTTTGATATTTATCTTCTGGTAAAATATAGTTACTTGATTTATGTCATTCGCACCATCAGAATCAAATCTATCCAATCTTGGCATTTTGCTCTGATACGGAATAACAATAGGATTACTCAATGAGTTGCCAGCTTGAGCCAGCCTTGGATGAACAGACTGAAATAGGTGTTGACATACTGACACCATGTAGTATTTCCAGCCTTAGGCACGCTGAGATCTAGCAAAGACTAAACTGAACTGTGCACCTCAGTTATTGGCAAACTACTTTTAACCATGAGCTATTGTCAAATCAAGGCTACAACTCATTCCATTCACTTCTCTCATGGCAGTGTAAATAAAGAGTGCCAAAAGAATTGCAGTCTTACTTTTACGTTTCATTGAACCAAGTCTTCATGGACAAGACTGACAAAACTCTAAGAATCTTGGGGTAATATTTTTTAATTTTTCCTTTTTTTAGAGAGCAGATGCAGAGAATTGAACTTAGTCAATATTATAATTTATTCTTCAACAACTACGAAAGAAAATTTGTATACCACGTTATGAAATGTAAACCATTTGCCTTTTGATATAGCTGTAAATACCTGAATCAGTTAAGGCTCATTTAAGAAATCAGAAACCACTGTGTCTGTGTCTTAAGAGCAAAATAAATTTAATGTTTGGGTTTACAAAGATAATAAGAGGTCTAAGCATCCAAATTTGGGATAGTGAGATAACCCAGAGACTGACAAAATCAGAAAGAAGATATAGCCCTTAGACCTGGAGGGACAATAGGAGGTTGTGGTCTTTCCAGAAGCCGGAAGTCAGAGCCTTTCATTGGGAACTACAGCCAGAGTAGAGGCCGCCCAGAATCAACTGGGACCATGAAGAGAGGGGCTGCCTAGCGGAAGCTGGAGCCACAGAGGAGATACTGGTACCGTCAGAGACATCACAGATTGAAAGCAGAGCAAGAAAGGGAGAAATGCCCAGACTTCACCCCTCTCTCTTCTCTCCTGTCTTCTTGCTACTGCCTCCTATGAGCTAAATATATGGGAGCCAATATATCAAGGGATTCTAGGAATGTTATTTCCTAAGACAAAGAATGGAGTGAGGGAGGACAGAGAATGAATCTCAGATCCAACAGAGAAATGATTCACATGGTACTTTTTTAGTGTCATTGTGATTTAGGTAAAATTTTAACTGTATAAACTCGTGTTCCAGCAATGCTGAAGTGAAAGGCAGTTCCCAAACTTTGCCCAAGCTACTCTTTTTATGTAAAATGCCCCTTTTGTCCCTGTCTATTTGGTGGATGGTTGCTCTTCATTTAAGATTCACCACTCTGAGGCATTTCCTGATCCCTTATTCCTACAGCCTCCTTTTGGCCACTATTATATTTCTCTAAATGTCTACCATAGCACTTTGTTATTATAGCTAATATATCTATTCTCTTCTCCTAAAGGGTTAGCTCAAGAAAGCAAGGATTTCATTTTCTTTGCTTCGATGTCTACAGTGCCTATCACAGTGCCTGGTCTATAATTCTGTATATAAGAAGTTAAAGAGTAAGGACATGATTGGATGGATGGCAGATGGGGTCCTAGTAGATGTTAACAAATACGTATTGGTATCCTATTGGAAGCCCTGGTGGTGCAGTGGGTAAGAGCTTGGCTGCTGACCTTTTGGTCAGAAGTTCGAATGTACCAGGCACTCCTTGGAAACCCTACAGGGCAGTTCTACTCTGTCCTATCGAGTCATTACGAGTCTGAATTGATCCAACGGCAACCAGTTTTTTTTGATTGGTATCCTATCATGGCATTTTAGTGTTTCCACCACCATTTCAATTCCCTGTGCCTGATACTGCTATAAATTTCAACTAAATAATTAAATAGTTGCAAAGATGATAGAAATTCATTATCTCCTCCAAAAACTCTCTAGTGACCTCTCACTTGACCATAACAAACTATTTGAGAGTCTATGAAAACTTTAGTTATGTATAATCTAACAGAATCTTTTAATTGATTTCAAGCCAATTTAATTTTTGCATGGGTCAGCATTAGTATACATTAAAATAATCTGTATCTAAATTAATATTAATATATTCAGCTATATAATCGAATATCTGTTTTTTTTTTCTTAAAACTACTATCCAGTAATCAGATTACAAGAGCTGGTAAAATACAATTTATACACACACACACATATGCACTTTACTCTGACATAAAATTGAACCTACAAGGTGCACTGCTTTTTTTTCACTGACTGGAGAAAAAAAGTCAATTGAGCTACTTATTGCTGTATTACATTCATAAAACAGCATAGTAAATATGCTATTTTGAAATTCTGTATCTCTTATTATGCTCCCACAGCCACACTGTTGGATTTCACAGATGAATTTGCTAATGAATAAGGAGTCCTTTTTTTTTTTTTTTTGAAGACTACCACTGTGTATAATTGAATGGGTAAGAAGATCCTACATAATTACTGGGTGGTAGTTTTATATTACTTTGTGTGTGTACGTACATGTATATGTATTTGTATTTACCTTTATTTGTTATGTTTCTTTTATTTATTTGAAAGTTGGAAGATAAGGGGCAAACCAAGAGACTAACATCTGTGTGTAGGCAAATACTCATGAACAGAGACCCAGTAATAGTCTTTCTATAATCAATGCACGTTGGAATTAATCGTCTTGCTTCCAGCCTTTAAATTCCTGCAGCAATCTAGAGGGTTCAGAGGCTCCAGAATCTGCTCCAAGCAAACAAGCACACACTCTCACTCCCCCAGCATTGCCCTGCTAGAAGCACAACCTACATTGTTCCCTATATCGGCCACACCAAACCCTCATGACCTAAACTATAGAAGACAAGCTTTTGCATGCCAACTGTTTAAAAAATTCAGATCCTACTCCACTTATTAAAATCTTTAAAAACATATATGTAACAATATTAAAAAAACAAACCCCAGCTGCAACTGAGACGATTTTGTCCAGTCAACATGATGATCCCATGTGTCAGAGTAGAACTGTGCTCCATAGGGTTTTCAATTTTTTGAAAGTAGATCACTAGGCCTTTCTTCCAAGGTGCCTCTGGATGGACTCAGACCTCCAAACTCTTAGTTAGCAGCCTAGTGCATTAACTGTTTGCACCACCCAGGGACTCCAAAGAATATTTATTTGGTATTAAGTTGAACTGTCAAAAAATACGATGTACATGGTGTATGGAAAATTTTCATTGGGAAGAATTTGTAAGTGAACTATCATTTTGGAAAAAAAAAGTCCAAAAATTTTTTTTGATATTTTATGTCAGGAAAAGTATACAAGAATAATTCTAAATTTCTAGAGGAATAAACTAAACAAACAAACAAAAAATCAAGTAAATTGTCTTCACACATGAATTAAAGGTTTGACAGTTCACAAACACTTCAACTTCAACATCTTATTCTACTTTGAGGGTAATTTTTAACTATCACGTAGTTTCTGATTTAACACAACGATATTTCCCAATGGTATTTTATTTCTGAATTCCCATTCTCTGTATAAAATATCAAGCCAGAGTTACTCATGTCAAATATTGCACTTCCCTTGGAGACTTGTTTGCAGGCCCTTCTGTTTTTATCAACTCTTCATTCCAATCTGATCTTAAGAATTTACCTTAAATTAAATTATTTGGCAAAGAAAGACATTTTGTGTAAAATTTAAATGGCAAGGATAAATTTTTTTAATATTTAACAGTTGAAACTTTTTAGTCATTTTTTTCCAAATGTGTAAAACAAGCAAACATACTTAACCAAACAGCAATAGTAAAACGTCAGTGCTCTAAACAGAGACAGTCAACAGCTGGTAGAAAATTGAATTGAACTTTGTCCAGAGACAATAGAAGAAGGAAATTAAAGGCTTCAAATTGCTTATAGCAAGCCAGAGTAAATCCAACTGCATTTTGGGGTCATTAAAACATCTTGAACAATTTTCCCAAAGATTTTTGGTTCAAGAAGTCCAAAAGAAGATTTTGCCAAGCTCTACTTTCCTCTTATTGTATTTCATGAGAAATTTAATCCATATGTTTGTGATTCATTTATACTTAAGTCATCAAACAGTTCTTGTGCAAGAGCTATTTGATTTCTAAGAAATCATTTAAGCCTTTATGGAAGTCTGCTCATTTTCTTTGAACTAAGTTTTGAAAAATTGAAAATATTTGACTTGGTGTTCTAAACTGAGCTTTTAAGTTATTTTTTCTTATTTAAATCATGGAACCTTAGATTTTAGAAGAGATATTAAATGTAATCCATCCCAACATCCATACCAAAGTAGAATATCTTTTTCCAATCTTGACCAGATAAAAATTTGGTTTTTCTTGATCATTTTGAGTGATAGGAAACTCATTATAACACAAGAAATCTTATCCCATCATGCCTCATCATCTCCTCTCTCTTGTCACGATCATTCGGTACTCATAAGGCTAAGTGTATATGTCTGTGTTTATCATGAATTATTCTCTTTCTGGATTGTTTCCCGGTACTTTATTACTGTCTTGATTTTGATGATTTAAGGATTTACCTGATGTAGAAGACGTTATCAAGAGTTGAAAACATTAGTTTGTCTTAGGAAAACTTTATTTAAAAAAAAATATATATATATACTTAAATACGTAATATACACACATATATATTTTGTATAAATATTTTTATTTAATCCATATAATACCACATAAGAAAATATTCCTGCCCTAATTTAGGAATGAGGAAACTAAATTTCAGAGAGTTATTTAGTTTTGCTGAGGTCACATGATTGTATGCAAACCCAGTTCTCTTTGATTGCAAAGCCGTGACTCACTCTCCTATGCTGAACTGAATCTCAGTTAACATTCCCTTTTAAAGGCTTTGCCTACGGGAGAGCAGGTATGATGTTGTTCCTGTAGTTAGTTGCCATCAAGTCTATTCCAACTCACGGCATCCCCATGTATACAGAGTAGAACAGTTCCATAGGGTTTTCAAAGCTGTGACCTTTCAGAAGCAGATCATCAGGCCTGTCTTCTGCGGCACCTCTGGGTGGGTTCAAACCCCAACCTTTTGGCTAGTAGTCAAATGCTTAAGCATTTGCACCACTAGAAACTCTCAAAGTAGGTATAACAAACTAAATTATTGTTACACACTTATGGTATTCAACTGTTTAAGTGCTTGAATATTTAAAGTGTGAGAAGCAACATATGTCCTCCTAGCAGTAATTATTAGAATATTAATGTTTAAAAACAATTTAATCACAACCGTCACTCAATTCAGCAGTTGTTTGTTTTGTTTTTAACTCAACAGTTATTAAGTATCCACTTTATTATGAGCACTAGGAAGTTACAGTAGAAGTTTTCAGGCAACTTTAACATTAAAGGATTATATTTAGGAAGAAGTTTCTATAAACAAGAACAGAATGTATACAAAAACAATATACTCATAGACTTAGATTTGGTTGATTATTGAAATGATGATTCTGATGAAAACTAGGAATGGTTATGATTGAAAGAAAAATAGGCTATATCTTGGCAAAATGCAGAAGTGAAACATTTTAGGTACAGTGGGTAAGGTAAAAATCTAGTGCAGGTAGATATAATTTCTAGACAAGGAATATGGGTTGAGATAGTACAAGAGACTAAGTATGTCAACGGAAATTATATAATCAAAAACTGTAGCGTAGGAGATTATCTCATCTGAACTTTATGAATTCACGGAGAATTAAACAAGAGGTCCATGGTTTCCCAAGTAGTCTCTCATATAGCTGAGACTAAACCCCTTGACCCAGAACTCTAAATTCAATACTTTTTTTTTTTTTCCATTTGTGTGGTTTCTGTTGGCTTATTTAGGGTACACTGGAGGGGACAGAAGCTGAGGGCAAACATGGAGGCTTTGAAGATTAGCCGTTGTTGTCGTTAGGTGCCATCCAGTCAGTTACAACTCATGGTGACTCTACGTACAACAGAACGAAACACTGCCTGGTCCTGTGCCACCCTCACAATCATGGTTATGCTGGAACCCATCGTTGAAGATTAGTACCATGACTGTATTCAGTAGTAAGTGGTGAGTTCCAAGTCATGAGGCTAACTATCTGATACTTAGATTAGATATGTGAAATTCTTTAAATAGAAATCTGTCTGTGGATATGAAAGTAATACTTCATTTGTTCAGTAAAAAGCTTCTATTTAAAAAAAATTCAAGGTGAATTTTCCCAACTGAATTCACAGAATAATAAATGAAGAGTTTAAATGGGAAGCGAAATGCTTGACTGTGGATGTGATAGGTTTGGGATACAATCGAGAAAACCTGAGGCTAGGTGGAGTAAGGAACATGTTTGGTGATAGTTATGTTATTGACCTTGAATTTTAAATATGGATTATGTATATGAGTGCATATAATAGAAACCTAAAGCAAATCAAAGGCAGTCGTACTTGTGATCTATAATTGCTGTTCTTTTAATTTATGATATGAGAGTGCCAAAGCTCATTAAAAAACATATAGAAAGATCAGTTGTTATTTGAGAGTTTTGGAAAAGATGTCATAAGAACTATCACAACCGGTTTTAGATTTTGGGCAGGGAGTTAAATGTCGGGCAAGTTCTCACAGGATTTTAGAGCTGATACGTTTGCATTCCTTCACGTATAAAGAAAGATAAAGTTAAAGAAAGTTTCCTTAACAAGAAAGTCATGGTAGAGAATTAGTTTCATGTATGAGCTGTTAAAACCCCATGGGGTAGGCTATTCCTTTATATATTTCTTTTATTATTATTTACATATGCTAATGTTTTAATATTTACCTTTTATTAATATTACACATGTTGCAAATTTCTCCACAGCCTTAGCATAGGATTTATATAAAGACAATTTATAAACTATTGAGAAAGTTAAAGCATAAAGATAGTGGAGACCCACATTTCTTTAAAGTTACTGTCTATAAAGCCTCAAATACAAAATGTCTCAGGAATTTAGAGTCCAATTAAAAACAAGGAGAAATAAAAGGAAAAAGAGTAGGAGAAGTTAATGATAAAAAAATGACTTTCTTTTAAAGTGATCATATTTTAAGCAGTTAAGAAATATACTATTAGAAACATAGAAATATGACAAAAAGAAAAAAAAATCAAACTTCTGGGGTATATTTCAGTTCTGTTGCTTTTGACATCCAAAACCTTGTGATGAGTCATTGGGCAGGACTAGGCTAGAACCCAAGTTCCAGAATCTAGATTCTAGGGCTCTTTGCTTGTCACCAGACTTCCTATTTCTATTAAAATGCTAATGGTGACTTTCAGTACCAATAACAACAGCAGCAGCAACAATGATAATAATTTAATTTGCTTTTACAAATACAATGCAGATAGTTGCAACTAGAGTATAATTGGTGCTTCCAGATTACTGTAAAGACTAGAGGGTCATTTGAAGCTGGCATATATGTGTACATCTTGACTATTATAAGTAGCAGAGGTTTTACCAAGGTTTTTATAACTGCTAAGCATCCATGTATACGTTATTGCCTTAGATCCTTTGAGCAATGCTGTGATACAGTCAAATAAAATTGAATATCAGGGAGACAAAGCTTTTCTTCCAAGACCAGTGTTGGTAACTGGCAAAGCCAGAAGTTGAACCCACTTGCCCTGAAACCTATGCCCAGATTTTTCAGTCTTCTAGCCACAATACAGCAGGGGAATTAATCAGAGAGCTAGAGCTGAAGAACTCTTAAAATTGTTTATTATCAATGTCTAGATAATTCTGTCATTACAGTGCTTGGCATTGAAAAACATTTTTTCCCAATTTTACCAAGCAAGCACAAATGTTAGAGTCAACATATTCTATAATTGAGACACACAATTATTAAAAACATATAAATTTATTGACACTGGAGTCACTCAAATCTGGATAAAAATGCCTACATTTTCACTCTTTAGGTCAGTAGTCACAAATCCTTGTTTATAAGGTAGGAATATTAAACTGCTCAATAAAATGATTGATTTTGGTAAGAACAACAAAGCTCAAATCTGAGAGTTATCAAGGTGAGAGAATCAATACATGAGAGAACTCAGCATGAGTCTTCTAACTCTAGGTTCAGAGTGACTTTGACTACAGACATTTCCCAAACTGTATTCCTCACCCTGTTTAGAGTTGTTCAGACTCAGTAACAAAATACCAATATTATCCATTTTCTCTATTTAATATTTATTACATATAATTATATAACACACTTACATATAACTACTGGGCACAATTATATAGCTCCTCTAATTATTATATGATAATCTACTTTCAGAAAATTGTACCAAGCTCAGGAAACCTAGGAAGTCATGTGAGAGGTCTTTTATGCAAGAATACTTGAATTCTCACCCAACAGTATTTACCCAACTAAAATATATAGAGATAGATAATGAGTGCTAAGTATTTTAACATATGTATTTATTATTTATTTCTTGAATTGTAAAATATGAATCTCACTTTTATTCTTTTTTCAGCAATTAATTTTCCTGATATGATATTTTCTGGTATTCTTCATCCAAGGAACATTATATCTTAGGAGGTCCTCTGACTGTTC
>NW_004444159.1:16134-18462 GCF_000243295.1 Trichechus manatus latirostris
ATACAATCTTTATTTGTCTTTGAGGGTTGGAAACATTAAATCTGAGAATGATATCATCACAACTTATGCATGCAACATTGTATATGCTACATAATACCAAACATAAGATGTTAAAAAAAAAGGAGGGACAGTTTTAAGTGTAGTTCATCGTAACTCGAATATGTCACAGACCAGGAACTAACTGTAATTCAGATACTAATTCAAAGCATCATTTTGCTATTGAAGTAAATACAGGATGCAAAATGTCTATGGATATTACGTATAAAATTTATATTATCTATTTAAGATTACATCTTCCACAATTCCTGGTGGTAGGAGGCTATTCTCCATCGCACCAAACTGCCTGTGTACACATTGTTTCCTATCACATCATCTTTTCATTTTTCTCATATTGTCATCATTTTTCTCACAATTTGAAACCATTTTGATAATCTTTTGATTACTTACTTATCTGTCCCAATCCAAAATGCAAGACTTGTGGAAGCCGAGTTCTCATCTGTCTTGGTCATGCATCTATTACAAATGCCTGTAACTGAGCAGTTGTTAGATGCTTAGTATATATCTGTTGAATAAACAAATGGAAGATTTAGTTAGTGGAACATTGTTTAAGTTTGAGAATCACTAACTTAATACATTCCAGGCACACTCCTATACGATTTGCTAAGACTCGTAAACTTTTTGAGATTATTTCCATTTTTAAGAAGATGACTTCAGAATCTGGTAGACTAATTTTATTCTAAAACATAGAGATAACCATTATTTCCTCAACTTAATCCCCCCCTTTTTTTTGGAGTTACATTTTACAAAGGTGAGTTGAGCTAAGGATAGTACAGTGGTTAAAAGTATGTAATATCAGTCTGACTTAGTATCAAACTGGATCTGCCCCTTTCTAAACATGACGAGTTTAGAAATAATAAGCAAGTTACTTAATCTCTCTGCACCTCAACCTCTCCAAAATGGACATAACAATTCATACTTCACTGAGTTGTGAGAATTAATGCAATGAATTATGCAATGTACTTACCACAATACCTGGCACAGAGAACTGCCTCCAAATGATATTTTCTTATTACTCATTTGAGTGAATTTTTAAGGATGAGGTGAAAACTGGGCATGAACTGAAAACAGAACTAGAAATGAAGCTAGTGACAAGCATAATCTGTTGTTGCTGGTTGACTTTGAGTTGGCTCTGACTCATGGTGACCCTATATATAACAAAACAAAACGTTGCTGGATCCTGAGCCATCTTCATGATCATTGACATGTTTGAGTCCGTTGTAGCAGATTTGCATAGTGCTTTCCAGCCCAGGAGTTCATCTCCTAGCACTATATCAAACAGTATTCTGTGGTGATCTATAGCATTTTCATTGGCTAGTTTTCAGAAGTAGATAACAAGGCCTTTCTTCCTAGTCTTAGTCTGGAAGCTACACCGAAACCTGTCTACCATGGGTAACCCAGCTGGTATTGGAAATACCAGCGGCATAGCTTCTAACATCATAGCAACATGTAAGCCACCACAGAACTACAAACTGACAGATGGGTGGTAGAAGCATGATCTAGATCTGAAAAATACAGTTAGTTTTATGAATGAAGCTGTAGAATCTAATATACATTCCATTGCAAAGTCTACGCTAAACATTTTGTTTAACTGAGCAGGCATAGAAATGTTACAAACATTGATGTATCCCATTTAAAACTAAAATAAAGTTATGACACTGATAGTTTACAGAACAAACATTGTTTCATCGCAGAAAAGCTCTTTGCAATGTAAGATCTACCATTTCAGGTTTCTTTTAAATTAACTCACCTAGAGCATTCATTTCTTTATTTTGGTGATAAAGAGAAGCCATGAATCATACAAAATTATCAGCCTCAGTAAAAATGTGAACGAAAAGAAAGTAGAACTAAAATTCTATCAGAGGAAAAAAACATGATTTGTAATAATGTGCCTTACAGATAACTTGGGACAATTTTTAAAAAATTTTTGCCAGTAAAATTAGCTTACAACATTCTTTAGTATTCAGCTCATCAGGACTCAACTTCTAATATGAGATGGTTCTCAAACTCCCATTAACAATTTTTCATATTCCCTGATTTGGGGCTGCTTTTCCTAAACAAATCATTATTGCATTCTATAATGCTGTCAGGGATTGAATTATGTCCCCCCAAAAATGTGTGTATCAATTTGGCTGGGCCATGATTCCCAGTATTGTGTGATTGTCCTCCATTTTGTGATTGTAATTTTATGTTAAAGAGAATTAGGGTGGGATTGTGTAACACTCTTGCTAAGGTCACATCCCTGATCCAACTTAAAGGGAGTTTCCTTAG
>NW_004444159.1:18864-20341 GCF_000243295.1 Trichechus manatus latirostris
TCCAATTGTATTTTAATTAACACAATAAGAAGCAACCTTCTAGGGTTAGCCAAAGATCTGAAGTCTCATGTTTTGAATCAGAAGTTGTGTCTGGCCTGGAGTCACATATCCCTCGCCTAGAGTCACAGAGAAACCATGTCATGTTGTCTTTTTAATGTTTGGACAAAACTTTTATTAGATAGAAATTAATGAGAGAGTGTGCTTTATTACTAAGCATGAGACCTTAAAAGCATAGGGTGTTTCTATAGGTCTGCCTTCCAACATGGAGTCTTGGTGGCGAAGTGGTTAAGCCTTCAGCTACTAACCAAAAGGTCGGCAGTTGAATCCACCAGCCCCTTCTTGGAAACCCTATGGGACAGTTCTACTGTGTTGTATAGGGTCACTATGAGTCAGAATTGACTCAGTGGCAATGGGTTTTGGCCTTCCAACACATGGGCAAATTTAGAGTGGTTTATGTTGGCTTATTTAGGGACAGGGGGACAGAAGCTGAGGGCAAACATACAATACAAAACAATGCAGTTTGGGTCCTACATGTCAGCCCAGTTAGTCCTAGAAATTTAAAAGCAGGTAACAGAGGAAAAAAAAAATCTGTGTTCTAAAATTGGGAAGCCAAGTTAGCTCCTCCAGTGTGAACTTTATGAAAGAAACTATGATTTAAATAGGAAAATGACTTCAATTTTGGAGTTTAGTGCTCAAATCTTTTTGGGATTTACATCTTTCTTTATAAGTGATTATTTCTTTTTGTTTACAAAAAAATGCAGAGAGAATTTAATTTCGTGAAGGATGTAGCTGAGTAACAACAATAATAGACAAAAGGGACATGGACTGAACAGAATGAACTCCATCTTGCCTCTCCACTAGAGAGAATGAGTTGAAAAATGAAATTCTGTAGAACCTGGAAAGAACTTGAATATTTAAAACTTAGATTGTCCCATATTTTCTGTCCAATTTCTTACCATTAAATTGTAGAAGCCATTCATGAATACTTAGATCTCAGCTGGAGAGCAAATATCGGCATCAAGAAGGCTTCTTGTTGTCAGTTGCTGTCCAGTTGGCTCTGATTCATGGCGACCTTATGCGTAACAGGAAAAGAAACATTGCCTGGTCCTGCGCCATCTTCATGATGGTTGGTATGTTTGAGGGGCCTAGATATGCAGCTTCCCCAGGTGCCACTGAGCAAACGTCTTTTTTAGTTTTCACAGCTGTGAAATGGGGCTATATTACCTAGCTTACAGATGTTTTAAATATAAACTAATGATTGTAAAACACTGCCTAAATGCTAACTACCCTGTATCAGTGTCTAAGTTTTGCAGCTATGCCTGTATCTTGCCAAGGAGAGGGTCTCATTCACGGTTTTGAGTAAGAGCGCTCATTCACTACCCCTTTGGGAACTATCTTGGAGTTGTGAACTTCATTGGTGGAGGTGTAATGTGGCCGTGGTAGCCTGGATTTGAATGTGATTTCACTGCTACCCACA
>NW_004444159.1:20756-22062 GCF_000243295.1 Trichechus manatus latirostris
AAAGAAAAAAATACTATTTGGAATTTTCTTAAAGATTCTTAATGCAAAGAAAAATTATAATTAGCGTAATTGCAATCTGTCAAATAGTGAGATTGTTTCAACTTGCCTAGGCAGACGAAAACTTGTGTTTCAAGAAGATCATTAAAATAGGAAAAATGCAATCTGTAGGAGTTATTATAGACACTCTATATCCTAAATATAGAGTTATAGGGTATGGTCATTTGACAGAATTCTGAATAATCAATGCATGTTCCAAAACATCTTTGTTTAATGTCTATGATTTTGAGACTTGCATTGCAGTCTGGGTTTTTCCTATTCTCACCTGCCTTGGTACAATGAACAGGTAAGAGAGGGGTTGGGCCGTGGAAATGGCAGGCTGCACAGCTAATTTTAAATAACCTCAAAATGAATAATGGATACCACTCAGAGCTATTGATCCAAAATTAATAATTCCAAACTCATATCCAGTAAATCAAAGTATTCTTACATTGCTAAGAAGTAAAAATACACTTTTGTGTAAGGAATTATCCACAATAATGTTTGTGTCTTCAGAAACTGCACAACATAAAATATTAATTTGTTCATATTGCCCTCCAAACCGTATGACAATTCCATGTATTTCTGTCTTCTAACTGAGGAGAAAACGTTGCCACTGTATTGATAGGAGAGTCCAGGTGTCACAGTGGTTAAGAGCTTGGCTGGTAACCAAAAGGCCGGCAGTTCTAATCTGCCAGCCACTCCTTGGAAACGCTATGGAGCAGTTCTACTCTATCCTGTAGGATTGCTATAAGTCAGAATTGACTGGATGGCAGTGGGTTTGGTTTTTGGTTTGGGACTGACAGGAGAACCTGAATGAATTAGGAGTTGAAATGTTAAAAGCAAACAGGGCTTTAATATATATAAAACACAAATGGAATTTTTGCTTGGTTAACACATCTAAATTTTTTGAAGCTACATTTCCAAAACCTACATTTCCTCCCCAAATGCAGAAACACTGGAATGTTACGAGCTTAAAAATCTGTAGTAGGCACAATTTACTGAATACCAATGGTTAAGAATTGTATCATTAGAATTCCAAGCGTATATATTTTAAAAACTCATTGCCATCAAGTAGATTCCAACTCATAGCAGACCTATAGGACAAAGCAGAACTGCCCCACAGGGTTTCCAAGGAGCGGCTGGTGGATTTGAACTGCCAACCTTTTGGTTAGCAGCCTGAGCTCTTCTTAAATCTATTTGTTTATGTATTGAGTAAATATTATGGAATACAAGGTTAGTTCAGTATAAAATTACCTATTATATTCAG
>NW_004444159.1:23530-24321 GCF_000243295.1 Trichechus manatus latirostris
GGTGTTAGCAAAGAATATTGAATATAATATGCACTGACAGAAGAATGAAGAAATCTCTCTTGGAAGAAGTACAGCCAGAACGCTCCTTAAAAGCAAGGATGATGAGACTTGGCCTTACATACTTTGGACATGTTATCAGGAGGGCCAGTCCCTGGAGAAAGACAACCTGCTTGGTAAAGTAGAGGGTCAGTGAAAATAGAGGAAGAACCTCAATGAGATGGATTGACACAGTGCGTATGGAACGTGATGGTATTTCGGCACCATGCAACTTACAAGGAAACTGCCACAATGGGCTCAAGCATAACAACAATTGTGAGGATGGTGCAAGATCGGGCAGTGTTTCATTCTGTCGTACACTGGGTTACTATGAGTCAGAACTGACTCAATGACACCTAACAACAACAAGATTTACACATATTATTAGATATATGGTCTACATACAGAAGACGTTGCCAACCTATTTATTTTATTACACACTCACAGAGTGGTTTGTGTCAGTCACTGTTCTTAAGACTTTACAAATCCAGGTCCACAGTACCTTATCTGAATTCCTTGGTGCTGGATGTGTTTCGGAATTCTGATTTATTTTTCAAAACTGTGTTCATTTATTTATTGTCATATTTTATAAGGGTAATACAAAACATATACTATAGATTATATTACAAAATAATTTTCAAGAGGTCTGTTATCCTGTTATCAAGTACATTAATATTTAAATTTCTGCATATCTGAAGCAGAAGTTATGAATAATTACCCAGGCTAAATAAATGAATTCTAAAAAATATTATTGT
>NW_004444159.1:26153-27759 GCF_000243295.1 Trichechus manatus latirostris
TAATTCCAGCTTATTGACTCATATTCCATTATTTTTTTCACTCTTACATATTATCTTGCATTTATCTGCAGGTAAGGAATCATATAGTAATATATAATTATAAATACTAAATAAGAGATGCATTTTTCTTTGGTTCATGGCAAGCCTCAAAAAAAAGTATATGCATCTAAAAAGTCTAATATTAATTTCTTAAGAAAAAATAAAAAAAAAAAATGAAGCCTTGTAAAAATTTCTGAACAAACCACAATATGTAAAACTACAGAAAATATCACCTAATTCATTTCAACCACACAGACTTGAAAATGCTTTGGAAGTAATGTTTGCATCGAGAAAAATTTTTATAAACTAGAAACTAAATTGTCTTGACTTTTAAAATCAATATTTCCTTAAAAAGAAAGCAGGCTTAGTTTTTTCCGTGACACAGAAAATTCCTATCATTTTCACTTTGTTCCAAAATTATATTAATGGAGTTTTTGTCCAGGGAATAAATTAAAATGGGGCATAAGGCATATGGAACGTGATGGTATTTCGGCACCATGCAACTTACAAGGAAACAATCTCATTTAGATGATATCACTGACCACGTGGCAGACACGGGGAACACCTGGTGTTCTTGGGGAACCCAATGAGTTCATTCAACAAGAAGCATGTGATTTTTAAGAGCTTTCATTTAGAATTTCTCAGAACAAGTTTATGAAAGGATCACTTATGTTTAGATTAGAATGGGCTACTTTTTGCAGCTATACAAATGCTCTCACATTGTATCCAAGTTCTGAGGTTTTCTGATAGAAACCAATCTGAATGACAGTGGTAGGAAGAGAATGAGATGCTTTAGCAAAGAGAACCAATAAAAAGTGACCTTTAAATATCAAAATATCTAAGCTTTAGGAACATCAGCCTAACCTTGTTGCTCTTAAAGGCGTGGCTTTCTAAGGTAAAGGATAACATACACCATTATATCTGCTCCATGGGCATCCTTTTACTCTTCAGCACATTTCATCCACGTGTCATAGTGGTTAAGAGCTATGGCTGCTAACCAAAACGTCGGCAGTTCGAATCCACCAGCCACTCCTTGGAAACCCTATGGTGCAGTTCTACTCCGTCCTATAGGGTTGCTATGAGTAGGAATCAAGTCGATGGCAATATTTTGTTTTGTTTTTAATTTAATAAGAGCATGCACTTAAAAGCAGTGAGAATGAGTTTAAGAAAAAAACAAATTTGATTTTCATGCAGAATTATATGCAGGCAATATAAAAATGTAAGCATTGGTATAAAGTTATTTATTTGTGTCCAATGAGTTATAGATGCTAAAAGAGTAGAAAACAAGCTTTTGAAATGTTGCTAGGATTTGGAATATTATCTTACCTTTTATTGTAGGCATTTCACCATAGCAATTCAAATTGTGATGCGAATCTACATAATATCAAACAAAATCGTATCCACAAAAACAAAACTTGTCATTTAATGCACCTATCGATTAGAATCTTCCAAAATTTGTCCTCTTCTTGAGACATTTTAAGAATAAGGATAGCAAATAAACCAAAACAATTACAATTTTGTCTCATATTTGATTAACAGCAAATTGACTATTTTTAAAAATGTAGTG
>NW_004444159.1:28474-39028 GCF_000243295.1 Trichechus manatus latirostris
GCCGCGGCAGCAGCGTGGCCAAGGGAGCTTGATGAAAGGCTATCTTTTATGTTGGCATTTTGTGGCATGAAACCCTCGAAAAAGGGAAAGAAAAATACTGCACCCTTCAAGTTAGTTTCTAACCTTATTTCTACTGCAAATAAGATGGAGTGAAAAAAAAATCCACGAAGCTGGAAGCAAAGAGGGAATGCTGGAAATCTTCACTTGGAACCATAGCAAATAGCTGAGCTGACACTGACAATCCTTTTTTTTTTTTTTTAACCTCAGGACTGTAATAAAAAGTCAGCGAAGCGAGGGGTGTCGATATATCCTAATAACAAAGAGGTGAAATGTTAGAGGAACTTTTGCTTCTTCATAGGGAAGTTATGTTAAAAATATACAAATAAAGAGAATGAGTATTTAAGTCTAATACATATGCATGTTTATATACATGTGTATATGCATAGAAAAATATGTTTCATAGAAAAAGATGACACATCATAGCAATGATACATACTGTGGTTTTGAGGAAAAAGGCATTTTCAGAATTGAATTTGAGTTTATTTCTTTTAAATCTGTAATAATTCTCTCAGGAAATATAGAGAGGGGAAAAAATAACGCAGCTGACACTGATTCTTTTTTTTTTTTCTATTAGTCTCTGTTGAGAAAGAGAAAAGTTATACTCACTATTTGAATTATTGATTATTTAAATCATATTATGTTACCAATAGGTCTTGCTAAGTTATTATGCCTTACTCTCTGAAAGATTTTCAAAAATGTATTTGTAAAAATACAGTAGAATACAACATGTATCCCTCTTTTAATTTTTTAAAAGATTTCTATGAATTGTGGAAAAAACAGTAGATGATCAATAGGAGAAACACTTTATTTTGCTTCTTTAATTTCATTGATTTGAGTGTTTTCCTTTCATATGGACTTTGAATATCATTATTTCATATATAAATTGTTTTCATGTCAACACAATATATTAAATAATAGTTCTGCAAATTACTTTATAGCCACTTGCTCTTCTGAAATGCATGTTTTCAATTCAAATGTGGAAGCAGTAGATTGAAAAACAAAGAATTTACGAAAGAGAAGCAGGGGTAACTTCTCAACTATCACCAGATTACCAAGTGGAACATCTATTTATTGTACATTTAGAAGATTTCAAGAAAACGTTAGCAAGCTACACAGCAACCTAAAATGCCTGTAATGATACCCTGACCCCCAATGTCAGTCAACAAATCAGGGAAATTTTTGAAATGGTTGTCATGTTCTCATCTGTTTAGAGACGAGGGGCTAGTTATTACCGAAGTATTCTGTTCTCTCTCCTCATCTTCTTGTGGAATGAAGTCTGCAGGTATCCTCAGGTCAAGGGACCAAAGGGAGCTTTCTTGCTACAATGAAGCCCCTCATCGTAAATTTCACTACAGGCATCTCTATTCCTGTTTGTCAGGGACATGTGGCTTATCGTCCACTTAATCATCCTGGTTTATGTCAATTTACAGACATGGTAGGAAGTCTTGCTGCAGAGGCGTCCTTTTACTGAACTAAAAAAGAAAAGAAAAGAAAAGAAAATTGTTGACATTTTCATATATTCTTTCATTTATTGAAAAATAGTAAAAATTTTTGAGAAAGGAAATCTCTATCTTTTACTGATGGTGAATGAGTGCTGCAAAAATATTGGGAAATTGTTGTCTAAGGGGAAATATAATGACACACATACACACGAATATGATATATACAAAAAAAACTAAATAATGACGAGGCTGAAATTACTAAAATATAGTCGGTATTTTAAGACCAGTTTTCTCTGATTTTAAGTTTTAGAAGTGGAGGTTGTGTAGGTGTGTATCAATGTGTGTATATATGTGTGTGTTTTAAAATAATTACCATGGATATATGGAAACGGTTGAGTGCCTAGAATATTTAAAGATGCTAACGCTGCATTTGCGGTAGTCGCTACTGGAGACAACAATCTAGCTGCAATGTTAGCAAATTGGGCCAAGCCTGTTCAATGCACCACAGGTACCAGAAAGCTGAGTACACACGTAAGCCCGAGAGCAGGTGGGCTGTGTTGAAGCGCCACCTACTGAAACGTTATGCCTTCCAGTCCCGCACGGCCAAAGTTTCTTTTACTACACCATTGGTGAAACTGGTTCAGGGGAAAAAAATGACAGTACAAATGAAATCCTATTTTTGGCAAACAGGACTCTGTAAAGTGTGTCAGCTTCAAACTTTACTGATGACAGCAGTTTGTCTACGCCAGTGCATTGTGATCTGTCTTTTCTAAAGAAGAACAAAACCCAGAAAGGAGAGTATCAGCTTGTATTTTCATAAATTGGGTCTTTTTTGCCTCTATGAAAAGAAGGGGACGGGGAGGAGGATGGGGTGGCTTTCGATGTGATTTACACACATTTGCAGGATTTTCTTCGGAATGAATAGATTTGAGCAAAAATCATACAATCACACGCACTCACAAAGGTATATCAGATTACATTCATTCTAATGAAAATGATTAACACTTAAACTTACTCATGTAAATGAATATCCCTTCTTCCAACCTTCTCTCTCCTGCCGTATATAAAGTGACTAAGAGAAAAAATGTGCTCAGGAGGAACTGGATATTCTATCTGACTTTATAAGTGAGAAAAAAAACGCTGTCTGACCACATTACAAACAGGACAACCAGCTCAGCTCGTGACTGACTGGACAAGCTTCCGTAACTGATCTCAAGACTGGTTCCGATCATTTTAAAAGGTTTTAAAAGAGAGTATCATATTCCATATTTTGGATAATAGTAAAAATAAAATTGCTTTCTTTCTAAAAAAATACCTTAAAAAATGTAATGTATCATTTCTACTACATGTTGAGCTTGATCTTGCTGGGGAGATGGGGATGGGTGAGGTCATTCAGCTTCGGAGCATAGGGGTTTCTGTTTATAGAATTTAGGGGAGGGTATTGTTTTGTTTTATTTTTCTTCTGGCCTCGATTTTTAAAGTTCTGTGGGTAACAAAATCCATTCTTCACAGATGTAGAAAATATCTGTTTAAAAATATATTACAGACTAATTCTGACAGTGCTAATATAGTTTCCTGAATAAAGATAATGTGTTTAATATGTTTTTAAAATAGCTGCAGTAAAAATTCCCAGTTCTGATATATTCTTAAAGGTCTCTCTGGTAAATATATGTTTGCATGATGTATGTAGGAGCGGTCCAGAAGTCTATATAAGCAGGAAAGTCATTTATATGCTTAATTAATACAGTAGCACATTTATATGACCTCCCTTTAATACTGCAATGTTGCATTATGTTGATTTTTAGACTTATAAAACTCCAAAAAGGTAATACCCCTTATATGACCTACTCTGTCTTCAAGAAACTGCCATTACCTTTCGTTATATAAGAAATTTAACTGCCAAAGTCAAAATTAAATCATTGAGTTTGGTTCAAAGTTATAAAATTGTTTTGAAAAATTAGAAAAGTGTTCAGTCTCCTTTCTTAAATAGCTTATGCATTCTGTCTTCAATGTAAAAGGAGCTTGTGATTTAATTATTTAAAATATTTACAGGTAACTTTTAGGAATTTGCCTGATTTATTTTTAGACCATTATGCATAATCAGAATTGAAATTTTCAGCCTTAGGAATTATAACCCTAGCAAGAACTGGAGTCCACTTCTGTGGCTTCTACTGACTCAGTTGACCTAAAAAGAGTGAGAATTGTTTTCTTTGTTATCCACAAGGGCCACACTAACTGCTCTTTCTTCCAGGGAAGCTATGAAAATAATATTCCCAAATTACCAAGGTTTTTGTTTTCTGACTCATTATTTTGACACGCAAATTTCAGTACTGTGCTGAAAATGGAAATTTAATTTTAAGCTCAATTAATCTAAAGCCACATCTGGAGCTATGAGCCGACACACATGCAAACATGCTCCTATCAGAGGGGGAGCTTCACAACAATTCTTTCATCAGTTTTATGCAAGTTACTGACTTAGACTGGTGCCAGATTCAAATTCCACAGTACTCAAAAGCAAATTTAAGGACATGATGAGTTAAAAGCAATTTTCATTCTACAATGTTTTTTTTAAGCTTTTCAAATATTTACCAGAATCAAAAAGGAAAACAAGAGCATTAAACACCTGTGGCCCTGGACCATCTAACTTAACAAATAGAAAAGAGGGGTTGCACATAAGAAGAAACTTTCTCTCATTTAATGGAAGCATATGCTGTTCAACTCTATCCTAGTGAAAGGACATACTGATCAAGATATGAACGCGTTTCAGGTTATAACTACAGAAACCCAAAATAACAAAGCACAGAAGCACAAGCAGAATCGTGAAAATATGGATAAAATAGATTAGCCTTCATTATCTTGCACTGTGTCCCAATTGCCACATCGCTCATTCGACAGTTCAGCCTTGAGGCAGAAACTTGAATAAATAAATGGACTTTGCCCCATGCCCTCGGAGGTCACCACCTTCTAGCCTGGCTTGCTCAGTGGAGAGCAAATTACAAAGTGGATAGCACCCTGCCTCATTGCCCTGAGTTCCAACTCCAGGACCGTTAGCAATCCAAGGTAGCTGGTGCTTTGATGCCATACACCACACACAGGGTATGCTGAAATAAAATAAATGCGGAAACCCATGTCTACCCAGCAGAGAAGCAGAGGAACATTGAGGTGATATCTTCACTAGTAGACAATTACTTGATACAAGTGGCCTTTCGTTACCAACCTCAACCTCGGTGATTTACGCACTTGGCTAAAATATCAGTATGTAATCAGGACCTTTAAGGAATGGTTCTAATTTAACATATTCTGGATTTCATTTATAGAAATCTGGAAGGACTCTTAAAGCACTGCGACTATTTCAGAGCAAATAAAATGCATACCTTAAATGATATTTGGCGGGTAACAACACCCTAACAACACCATCACTAAGATGTTTACAAGCCATGGTTCCCATTAACTGGACAAAAGTGCCCAGCTTCTCTCAAGAGAGTCTTGTTAAGTTCAATGAAACAACAGCAGGACAAAGTGCACGTGCTCAAGTGAGGCACAAAGGCAAAGCATTTAAGAAATGAGTAAGATGGCACAGGTTAAACATAACTTAGGAACAGATGCATTTTCAATATACAACATACATCAGGGCTCCCAGGTGCTGTTATAAGCAACGACTATTTTGTGATGTGTTAATATTGGCTGATAGTAGATTCCTGATTTGAAGACAAGGACATTGGCGGTTCATTGGTAGAATTCTTGCCTTCCATGCAGGAGACCCAGATCCGATTCCTGGCCAATGCACTTCATGCTCAGCCACCACCCGTCTGTCAGGGGAGGCTTGCGTGTTGCTATGATGCTGAATTACGTTTCAGGGGAGCTTCTAGACTAAGACAGACTAGGAAGAAAGGCCTGGTGATCTACTTCTGAAAATCAACCAATGAAAACTCTGTGGATCGTGAGCAATCATGGGGATGGTGCAGCACTGGGCAGCATTTCGTTTCTTGTGTGTGGGGCTGCCACAGATGGGGGGAGGCCCAACAACAGCTAACCATAATAACAATTTGGAGACCCACCCCCCTGTGTTGAGCTCCTGCTATATGCCATAATTTTGTTACACACTAACATACATTATCTCAACATACATTATCTCAATAAGCAGTAAGCCATTTTGTAGATGAGAAAGCTGAAGCTCAAATAAATCAAATGTAATTAAAAACAAATAGCAAGAATGTAGCAGACCTCTGATTAAAACCTGGATATTTCTGATTCCAAATTCCATGTTCCTTGAACTATATTACGTGGTGTCTAGGCATGGCCTACAGCCCAGACTATGCTACAAGATTTGAGATTTTCTAGATAATTATATTCCATAGGTCAAAAACTTCTGATGTGAATAATTAGATTCTTTTATTTTCAATCATGAAAAATTCATGTCTCAGAATAAAATTGTAAATATGTCTTTTCTAAAGCAAATACGTTGTTCTCTATATATCTAGTTTTTTATGCTTGTTACAGATAAACTTTTACTAAGAAATATTACCATATACCAAGCTATCTACTTGCAAAAAGCTGTTTTTTTATATTAAAATATATATAATTAAAACATCTCTCTGGAGAGTTCTATAATTACAAACTAAGGAAGAAAATCCTATAACCCTTCAAACACTATTAAACTTCATTCAAAATACTCTATATTTTAAAAAGAAAAACGCACTAAAATGTTCGTAATGTACATAAAATAAAATCAATGTGATGTCCATCTGTAGTTATTCCCATCACTTCTCCTAACTTCAAAGCAGCAGCATCTAAATGTTTGTACAAAATTCCCAATTTTGGTTTTAACTGTGATTATTTAGCTTGTAAAGCACAACGCTGGCCTGATTTTCAAGCTTTATGCTTTACACCTTGTTGGTGAACAGATGTCTATATTTACAACTTCATAGTACTTGATTCTTCACATATCTAATTTTTAGTGCCAAAGCCCTGATTTAGGTACTTAAATGCGTTATCTGAAGCAGCCAACATTTTCTTGTTATAATTGGATTAAGTTGTCTATTATAGATTATAAAGTAGATAAAATATGCCAAAAATGTTTATGTAAAAATTTAAGGCTGTGAGTTAGCACAATTTTTTTTTCAAGTTACATTATCATAATTCTACAAAAACCCTAAAGTCATCGTTAGTAATTGACTCGGTTTATAAATGAGGTTACTAAAGTAGCAGATCAAAAACATCAGCGGTAGTTTTTCTTGAGTTAAGAAACCTTATATTTAAAATAATCCTACTTGATTTGCAGCATACAATATTTGGCAACACACAAGGTATCGGGTATCTTAATATTTTCCTTGTACAATGGTAGAACTAAAGGTAAGCTTAGGAAATGGTAAGCTCATCCCATCATCAGGTTATAGATGAGGCCAAGGGACTCGCTCAAGATCACCGAGTGAACCCAGATCTCTGGGTTTGTAATCTCAGGGACTCACTGCTACCTTTTCTCTATTTAATTTAAAGCTGAGTAAATAATGGGATCATTTTGTGGTGGAGTTCTCTAATAGAACTACATTCAAGAATAATTTACCTACTCACATTAAAATACATTGCTCAACTCTTTTCAAATCTGGACGTAAATCCATTTGAAAACGAGTAACTTGTATATGTGTTTACAGATTTAAACCTAACTGCCAGGGCCAGTCCCTGGAGAAGGGCATCATGCTTGGTAGAGAGTCAGCAAAAAAGAGGAAGACCTTCTGTGAGATGGATTGGCACAGTAGCTGCAACAATGGGCTCAAACATAGTAACAATTGTGAGGATGGTGCAGGACCGAGTAGTGTTTTGTTCTATTGCACATAGGGTTGTTATGAGTTGGAACCGACCTGATGGCACCTAACAACAACGATAAGCCAGGACAGTAAGTTCCCTGGGTGGTGCAAATGGTCTGTGCTCAGCTACTAACCTAAAAGTTGCTGGTTCAAATTGGTTAAAGGAAGAAAAGTTTGCTGAAAGAAAGACCTGGTGATCTGCTTATTTAAAGATTACAGCCAAGAAGACCCTATGGAGCAGTTCTACTCTGTAATACATGGGGTTATCATGTGTTGGAATCAACGTGACAGCAGTGGGTTTGTTTTTTTTAGGCCAGTGCCTGTAGTTTTGAGGATAGATACAAACAGTGATTGTGTGATGCAAATATGGGCAAATGAAGTTGTCTGTTCTCTTCCAGGTGGGGCCTGCCATCCTGTCTCTTGACCTTTGTGTCAATCATCTAGTTTGCCTGTTATTATGGATTGAATTGTGTCTCCCCAAATCATATATTGAAGTCCTCACTCCCAGTACCTGTGAACTGACCTATTTAGAAATTGTGTCTTTGAAGAGATGAGTTAGGTTTATGAGGCCATACTGGAGTAGGTTAGGTCCTAATCAATATGAGTGCTGTCCTTATACAAAGAGACACAGAAATACACACGGGAAGTGTGAAGACAGAAGCTGAGATTGGAGCAATGCACCTACAAGCCAAGGAACCCCAAGAATTACCAGAAAACACCAGAAGCTAGGAAGAGCAAGGAAGGATCTTCCCCTAGAGCCTTCACAGACAGCACGGCCATACTGACACTTGATATCAGACTTCTAGCTTCCAAAACTGTGAGGCAAAAAAAAATTCTGTTGTGTTAAGCCACCCAGTTTGTGGCGTTTTGTTACAGAAACCCTAGAACACAAATACACCTGTGATAAAACAGCAGCATTTCCAATAGTTTCGCGCTCAGATTAAAATTACATGCCCAGGAGGAAAAAGTTCTTTGGAAGATTAGATTACTGAAGGGTTTTCCTGAGGAAAAGAAGGTGTGGTGAGAAGGTGGGAAGAGATATACAGAACGTATCTGATTCAACACAGCACCTGCAACCCAGAGAGCTATGATGGTTAAGATTGTGTGTCAAGCTGGCTGGACCATGATTCTCAGTGTTTTGGCAGTCGTACGAGGTTCTGGTCACTTCCCTGTTGAGATTTGATACGTGATAACCCCCAAGATGGGATCTGCTGTGAGTCATCAATCCGTTGAAGGGGAGTTTCCTTGGGCATGTGGCCTGCACCAAGTGTGGGCAGATGTTCTGGCAGGGATCAGGGGCTTTTGCTTATTCTGGATCCTGCAGCTGGCTCCTGTTTGTCTGACCTCCATTTCTTGGGACTTCAGCTAGCAGCTTACCTGTAGTCTTGCTTGCTCCTCTTGGGATTCGTAGATCTTCACAGTCTGTGAGCAAGGCCCCTGCTCCCTGACCTGTCAATCTTGGGTTCACCAGCCCCTGCAGCCACGTGAATCAGGAGAAGCCTCTATCCTGACCTACCCCACAGACTTGGGACATTACAGCCTCTACAACCTTGTGAGCCATTTCCTTGATATAAATCTCTCTCTATGTGTATTTATATGCTTTACTGATTTTGCTTCTCTAGAGAACCCAGCCTAAGACAAGGGCTAAGCTCTCCAAGACGAAACAAAGTCGAATTGAAAAACTGTCCATTAGCTCTCTGCTTCTACACTTCTATTCTTACAAATAGATAGAAATGTAATTCTCCCTTGCACCATGTCCTATTTCAGTCCTATCCAGCTCCTATCCTGAAAAATGCTTGTTCTTCGCTCTCTCCCTATCTTTCCCCTCTGGTTTCTAAAAGGGACAGAAAAGAACCATCTATATTTGTGTCTCTTGGAAATCACCATAATCCTGCCTCTATGAATTCCTAAATAAAATAAACATGGGGAAACTCTTCATCTAGAGCATATGCATTCCCCAACATCAGAGAATTCAAGGGAAAACAAAGAGAAATGCATCCACCAGGATTTATCCCTAGCACTATATCAGAGAAAAAATTGATGTGACTGTATTAAATATATCGACTTAACTCAAGTAGAGTCTATTTTTCTTTTACCATGAGAGAACTGAAAGTTCTTGAATGTTACAGAATGTCTCCATCTGTGTAAGGCCTTCTCCTGTTTTCCCAAGAAGTATGTTTTCAACTCTTTCCTTCTAATAACTAGAAGTATCCTTCTAGCAAGCCAGTAGTACATTCCACTATAGTTACTTACAAACCTATCCCCCAACACCCTACTCAACTGACAGCTCATTGAAGAAGAAATCACAATGTTTTAATCTTTCTCTGTGCCTTAACTACAGGCTTCATCTACCTGGAATGCCCTCCCTTTCCCCTTCAACCCACATGGTGAACATATCTCCATCTTTAAAGACCCAGCTCCTTTACCAAGCATGTATTTGTGTCTATTGTTGTGACTATTTGCTGATCCATCTCACTGAGGGTATCCTTTGCTCTCATTGGCTCTCTACTTCACCAAAACATGATGTCCTCCTCCAGTGATTGATTCCTCTTGATGAGGTGCCCAAAGCAAGCAAGTTGGATAATGTTCTGTTATGAGCCATAAGGTTTTCACTGGCTAGTTTTTGGAACTAGATCACCAGCGCTTTCTTCTGAGTCTGTCTTAGTCTGGAAGCTCCACTGAAACCTATGCACCATCGGTGAACTTCTGGTATTTGAACTATTGAAAATATTTGAAATATTGAAAATACCAGCATAGCTTCCAACATCACAGCAACACATAAGCCACCATAGTATGACAAACTGACATATGGATGGTGGTATTGGCACATACTAGACACTGTTATAATCTGGAAGTAAGCAATTAATAACCTGAAATGGCTATTAGATATTTTTAACTCCTAACTTAATTATCTTTGGGCATTTCATATAGAATTTAACAAGTACTTAATCAAAGAGAACAAAAAACAGATTGGGGCCTTTCTTTTATTAATGTCTTTATTCTCTCAAGGGCTAAAGAGATAAGTGGACATTCTAATTTCCAGAGAAAGAAGAAAGGAAAATAAGTGGAAAAATATTTTTAAAAGGAAATCCCATTTTGACCTGTTACTTCTTATCATTGTTTCTTAATGAAATGTTACTAGTTATTAGAGCCTTTTTGATATTGCAATAGCCCATGTCCAAAATATTAAAATAGAATTTTAAAAAAAGAGACTCTCTGATCAATCACTTTAATGAAAACCTTTGGAA
>NW_004444159.1:40692-42106 GCF_000243295.1 Trichechus manatus latirostris
AAAAGACATTTCTCAATGAGTTTAAAATTTTATTGAGGAGATGATTAAGATGGATTCTTACTTTGTGGCAAACAATGGCTTTGAGGAGTGTTGTCCCTAGCAGCAATTTATTTCCTGTTAAAATACTGCCTCATTATATGGTTGGTGTCTTAGTCATCTAGTGCTGCCATATCAGAAATACCACAAGTGGATGGTTTTAATGAAGAGAAGTGTATTTCCTCACAGTCAAAGTAGGCTAAAAGTCCAAACTCAAGGTGTCAACTCCAGGGGAATGCTTTTTCACTCTGTCGGACTTCTTCTCTTCAGTGTTCCCCGGGACTAGGAGCTTCTCAGCACAGGGACCCCAGTCCAAAGGACACGCTGTGCTCCTGGCAGTGCTTTCTTGATGGTATGAGGTTCCCCTGTCTCTCTGCTCACTTCTGTCTTTTATATCTCAAGACATTGCCTCAGGATACAATCCAATCTTGTAGACTGAGTCCTGCCTTACTAACACAACTGCTGCCCATCCTCCCTCATTAACATCATAGAGGCAGGATTTACAACATATAGGAAAACCACACAATACCAGGAATCATGGCCCGGCCAAACTGATACACACATTTTTTGGGGGTTTTTAATTCAAACCATGATAGTTGGAAACTATAATTAAAAATCCACTAGGCCCCTCAATGTGGCAAAACCACAGGTAACTTAGTCAACACGTCCAGCCGAAGCTCATCATTTTTACCCAATCATTCCTTGACTGAGCCACCATCATCACCCCAGGCACTTACCCAGGTATGACCTTCAGAAACCTGCCTTTTGTTCTTATGCCTTCTTATCATTTACCACCCCCATGTGTGGTCTGCCACTCAATCTTGTGCATTTAGCCTCTTTACCATCCCTCAACTCCATTCTCTTCCCCTTCCTCATTGCCCCAACCTATTCCACCTCCCAAGTCTTCTGGCTGCTCTCTGGTCTCCTGATGATCTCCCTGTTTCTGGACTTCCTTCATCCATACTCAGCTCATTGACCATACACCTGCAGCAATAAGTGAACTTTCTTAAAGGCAGATTTACTCATGGTGTCTCCCTGTTTGAATGCCATCATCTCACTCTTCACTTGCCGTCTGCCTAAGATATGGCACAAACCCCCTGTGTTGGAATGTTGTTGTGTGCCATGAGTCGATTCTGACTCATAGAAACCTATTGGGCAGAGTAGAATTGCTTCATAAGCTTTCCTAGGCTGAAATATTTATGGAAGCATATCGCCAGGTCTTTTCTCCCACCGAGCAGCTGGTAGGTTCAAACCGCTGATCTTTCTGTTAGCAGCTGAGGTCTTAACCATTGTGCCACCAGGGCTCCTTGTGCTGGAATAAAAGGTAATAAATGATTGTCAACCCCTACATTGTCAAATGTGGTAGCCATTCTCCCCA
>NW_004444159.1:42354-59964 GCF_000243295.1 Trichechus manatus latirostris
GTCTAGCTGTACTGAACTGTGGGAAGCTTCTGAAATGCACCATTCTGCCTAGAATGTCCTGCTTCTCCCTCTCTGCTCCCTCAACTCTCCTTGATAATGGTTATCTTGAAAACTCAACTTCCCTACAGAGCATGTACTGCCTTTAGTGTAAGACATAAGGACCTTCACTCTCTGGCCACATACTACTTTCAAAATCCTTTCCAAGTGTGCTTTTTGGAACGTCTAAAATAATTATTTGATTCATCTGTGTAGTTCAGACATTCAGTGGTAAATAAAATCAAATGCAATTATGTGAGTGTGCATAATGATATTGACAAAGGGGTTTAGGCCAAGCCAGAGAGCTGAGGATAGCATTTTGGCTCTGGAGCTGATCAGATGTTCTTTTTATGACGTTATGCAGGCTTTGGAGGAGGCTGTGATAGAAAGACTATAAGACATGAATTTAACCTCTGTATTTAAACTTGTCCAAAAAAATAAAAATAAAAACGAGGCAGAGAGATAAACCATCTAATATGTATAAAAACAGTAAGGGGGAAAAGAAGAGACTTAATGTCTGCAGGGTGCTCTCTAGGCAATGATAAAATTGTGGAAGTTTAGGGATTGTGGATCTAATGGTGATTTATTAAACAGTCAGAAGATTTTTTTATTTTTGCATGATATACTAGATGTAATGCATAAAAAACCCGCAGGACTTCTCTGGAAATGTTTCTGTATCGATTTCACTGTTGCTTGAGTCAGATTTGGATGTTTTCTTTTTTATGCAAAATGCTGATGTGTACTGATTTGTGACTGGGTTAGTGCCTTCAGGAATTCTCTGTAGGGCATGTAAGTAACCACATTGTAACAGTTTGAAATTGGAAGAACCTCACTTTCCATTTCTTTTCACTTACTCAGCAACAAAAACTAAAGACCAATGACAGCTCTTTTCCCTCCCACCATTGCATCCATACTGTAAGAGTGAAAACATTTCCACTAACACTTTGGCATGATGTATCTATTTCCTAGGCCTGCTCACCTTATTATCACTGTGGTAATTCTTCTCTCTCCTTAATTCTTTCTAAAAATAGCTGCTCTCTAGAACTCATTGTTTATTTACCACAAGACAGTATCTTTCAGGGCAGACAATTACCAAATGATGGTTCTAACACATTTCAAGTGATATTGGCTTGAAATGTCCCATATGCAGTGCCCAGCAGAGGACTAAATAAAGCAGCATATTATAATTTACCTTTGAATAGAATTCATAATGCATATGCAGATTGTCCTTCTTTTCAAGAAAGGTGTTTGCATTTTTCATTTGCATATGTACTTTAATTCCCATGACCTATGTTAAAATTTGTGGAACATCTTTATTAAGAAATCTCTGCAGCATCTGTGAAGATTTAGCATGTAAGGCAATGTTATTCCAGTCATACCTCCAAATCTGTAAAAGCACAATTAACCTTAAGTGCAAGAAAAATTATCCAAGATAAAGAGGAGCCTTACATAATGATAAAGGAGCCAATTGTCTAAGAATATATAACAGTCTTAATTGTGTAGGCATCTAACAACAGAGCATCGAAATACTTGGGGCAAAACCTGATAGAACTGCAAGGAGAAATAGACAAACCCACTATTACATTTGGAGACTTGGATGCCCCTCAATCAGTAACTGACAGATCCAGCAGGCAAAAATCAGTAAGGATATAGTTGAACTGAAAAGGACCATCAATTCACTGGATCCAATTGACATTTATAAAACATTTCAACCAACAACAGCAGAATATACATTATTCCCAAGCTCACATGGAACATTCACCATGATAGACCACATCCTGGGACATAAAATACGTATTACCAAATTTAAAAGAATAGAAAGCATGCTCTCAGACCACAATGGAATTAAACTAGAAATCAACAACAGAAAGACACTGGAAACTTGCAAAATAATTGGAGATTAAACAACACACTTTTCAATAATACATGAACCAAAGAAGAAGCCTCAAAAGAAATTAAAAAATAAAAATAAACAACTTGTCAACAAAATTTATCAAATGCAGTAAAACCAGTGCTTAGAGGGAAATTTATAGCACTGAATGCATATATTAAAAAACAAGAAATATCTGAAATCAATAATGTAATTTCCCACCTTAGGAAGCTAGAAAAAGAAGAGAAAATGAAGTCCAAAGTAAACAGAAGAAAAGACATAATAAAAATTAAAGTGGAAATCAATGAATTTGAAAACAGTGACACAACAGAGAAAATCAGCAAAGCCAAACGATAATTCTTTGGAAAGACTGTTAAAACTTATAAACCTCTAACCAGGCTAACCAAGAAAAAAAGAGAGAAGAGTAAGATCACTAACATCAGATATTAAAGAGAGGGCATCATTACTGATCCCATGGACATTCAAAGGATAATAAAAACACAATTATGAACAATTCTATGCCCACAAACGTAATTACTTAGATGAAATGGATAAATTCCTTGAAAGATAATTTACTAAAATTCACAAAAGGAGAAATAGATAATCTGAATAGGCCTGTAACTATTAAAAAATTGAATCAATAATTTATAACCTTCCAAAACAGAAAGCCCCAGGCCCAGTAGGTTTAACTAGTGAATTCTATGAAGCATTTAAAGAAGAAATTGTATCAATTCTCTACAATCTCTTTCAGAAAATAGAAGTAGAGAGAACACTTCTTAACTTATCCTATGAAGCCAGAATTTCCTTAATACAAAAACCAGTAAAGACATTACAAGAAAAGAAAATTGCACATTGATATCTCACATAAACATAAATGTAAACATCCTCAACAAATATTAATAAATAAAATCTAATACTCTATAAAAAAATTATACAACATGTCAAAAATTATATACCATTCCAGGTACACAAGGCTGGTTCAATATTTAAAATTAATGAATGTAATTCATCACATCAACAGGCTAAAGAAGAAAAATTATATGATCGTATCGATAAATGCAGAAAAAACATTTGGAAAAATCCAACACCTATTCATGATAAAAACTCTGAGCAAACTAGGAACATAGGCAAACTTCCTCAACTTGATAAAGAATAGGTACACAAAACCTACAGCTAATGTAGAACCTAATGATGAGAAACTAGATGCTTTCCTTCTAAACTTAGAAATAAGACAAGCATTTCTCCTCTTACCATTCATGTGCAATATCATACTGGGAATCTTAATGCAATAAGACAAGAAACGGAAATCAAAGTATACAGATTACAAAGGAAGAAATAAAATTCCCTTTGTTCAGAGATGGAATGGAATGGTTGCAGGATATGAGATTAGTATACTAAAGACTACCACTTTCCTGCATAGCAGACACTGAATTCTGCAAAAGGTGAAGAAAAATCTGGAAATTAATAAAGATGATGGTCAAACAATACAAAAAGCATAATTAATGTTATCAAGTTGTACATGTGAAGAATGTTGAAATGGCAAATGTTTTGTTACATATGTATTTACTAAAATTAAAACAAAAACGGCTGATCACTCTCCTACATTTTCAAGAAACAAATGGGATCTGAAGTGAAATATACAACACCATTAAAAAAAAAAAAGAAATAGGTATAAATCTTAACAAAATATGTGCAAGATCTACATGAAAGAAACTACAAAACTTTGATAAAACAATAAGAGAAAATCTAAATAAATGAAGAGTTACTCAATGTTCATAGATGGGAAAATTCAATATTGTTAATATATCAGTTCTTCCAACTTGATCTATAGATTCTACACATTCCTAACGAAAATCTCGACAAGTTAATAAACTAATTCAAACGTGTATATGGAAAGGCAAAAGGACCAAAATAGGCAACACAATACTAAAGAAAAAGAAAGAGATACACCACCTCACTTCAGCATTTACTATAAAGCTACAGTATTCAAGACAGTGTAATATTGGTGAAGGAATAGACAAATAGTTCCATGAAATAGAATAGAGAGGCTAGAAATGGACCTTCACAAATATACTCAACTGATCTTTGACCAAAGAGCAAAGGTAATTTAATGGAGAAAGGGTAGTCTTTCCAATGAATGGTGCTAGAACAAATGGACAGCCACATGCAAAAAAAAAAAAAAAAAAAGAATTGAAACACAGACCTTAGACCTCTCACAAAAAATAACTCAAAATTTATCATAGACCTCAATGTAAAACATAAAGCTATACAACTTCTATAAAAGATAACGTAAGAGAAAATATAGGCAACCTTGGGTTTAGTAATGAGCTTTTTGATACAACACCCAAAGCACAATCCATGAAAGAAAAAATTGATAAGTTGGACTTCATTAATATTGAAAACTTGTTCCGTGGAAGACACTGTTAAGAGAATAAAAAGACAAGCCATAGACTGGGCAAAAATATTTGGAGAACACATATCGGATACAGGACTTATATCCAAAATACACAGAAAAAACTCTTAAAACTCAACAATAAGAAATCAACAACCCAACAAAAAATGGACCAAAAATCTGAATACACCTCACCAAGGAAGATATACAGATGATGAATAAGCATATCAAAAGATGATCAACACCGTAAGTCATTAATAAATTAAACAATGAGATACCACTACACAACTATTAGGATGGCTAAAATCCAAAACACTGCCAAAACTGACTACTGGAAAGGATGTGGGACAACAGAAACTCTCATTTATTTCTGGTGGGAATGCAAAATGGCACAGCCACTTTGGAAGACAGTTTGGTAGTTTCTTACAGAGGTAAATAGAGGCATAGCATATGATCCAGCAATCATGATCCTAGGTGTTTATCTAAATGAGTTAAAAATTTATGTCCACAAAAACCTGCACATGAATGTTTACAGCAGCTCTATCCACAATGGCCAAAAATTAGAAGCAACCTAGACATCCTTTGATTAGTGAATGGATAAACTGTGATATAGCCATGTAATGGAATTTCAGTGATAAAAAGATACGAGTTATCAAGCCACAAAAAGACACATAGGAATCTTAAATTGATATTGCTGCATTAAAGAAGCTGTTCTCAAAAAGCTATATCCTGTATGATTCCAAAAATATGACAACCTAAAAAGGCAAAACTATGAAGATAATTTTGAATCGTGCCACATTAGTAAATGAAGGTTCCAAAAGCTTGACTCCATGTACGTCATTAAGGTCGACTCTACTTTGAGGATGAAGTTTTCCCCAGTCATATTTTGAGTGCCTTCCAACCTGAGGGGCTTATCTTCTGGCACTATACCAGACAATGCTCCGCTGCTATTCATAAGGTTTGTACTGGCCAATTTGTTCAGAAGTAGACCACCAGGTCCTTCTTCCTAGTTTGTCTTAGTCTGGAAGCTCTGCTGAAAACTGTCCACCATGGGTGAGCCTGCTGGTATTTTAAATACTGATGACATAGCTTCCAGCCTCAAAGCAACAGGCAAGCCACCACAGTATGACCAACTAGCAGATGACTCAAAATGAGAAGAAACAGCTATGAACATCCATTAATAATCAATCGAAACATGGAATGTATGAAGCATGAATCTAGGAAAATTGCAAGTCATCAAAAATGAAATGGAACATGTAAAGATTGATATCCTAGGCATTAGTGAGCAGAAATGGATTGGTATTGGCCATTTTGAATCAGACAATCATATGGTCTACTATGCCAGAAATGACAAATTGAAGAGGAATAGCATCACATTCATTGTCAAAAAGAATATTTCATGATCTATCCTGAAGTACAAAGCTGTCAGTGGTAGGATACTATCCACATGCCTGCAAGGAAGACCAGTTAATACTATTATTCAAATTTACACACCAACCACTAATGCCAAAAATGAAGAAATTGAAGATTTTTACCAACGTCTGCAGTCTGAAACTGATCAAACATGCAATCAAAATGCATTAATAATTACTGGTGATTAGAATGATTAGAATGTGGAAGTTGGAAACAAAGAAGTATCGGTAGTTGGAAAATACGGCCTTGGTGACAAAAATGACACAGGAAATCGAATCATAGAATTTTGCAAGACAAATGACATTCATGGCAAATACTTTTTTCAACTACATAATCAGCGACTGTACATGTGGATCTCCCTGGACGGAATACACAGGAATCAAATCAACTACATCTGTGAAAAGAGATGCTAATAGAGAAGCTCAATATCATCAGTCAGAACAAGGCCTGGGGCCAAAGGCAGAACAGATCATCAATTGCTTATATGCAAGTTCAAGTTGAAGCTGAAGAAAATTAAAACAATTCTACGACAGCCAAAGTACAACCTTGAGTATATCCCACCTGAATTTAGAGACAATCTCAAGAATAGATTCGATTCATTGAACACTAATGACCGAAGACCAGACGAGTTGTGGGATGACATCAAAGAAATCACATATGAAGAAAGCAAAAGGTCATTAAAAAGACAAGAAAGAGAGAAAAGACCAAAATGAATATCAAAAGACACTCTCAAACTTGCTCTTGAGCATAGAGTAGCTAACGCCAATGGAAGAAATGATGAAGCAGAAGAGCTGAACAGAAGATTTCAAAGAGCGGCTCAAGAAGACAAAGTAAAGTATTATAACGAAACGTGCAAAGACCTGGAGTTAGAAAACCAAAAGGGAAGAATACACTCAGCATTTCTCAAGCCGAAAGAAGTGAAAAAAAATTCAAGCATCAAGTTGCAATATTGAAGATTCTATGGGCAAAATGTTGCTCAATGCAAGAAACATCAAAAGAAGATGGAAGGAATGCACAGAGTCACTGTACCAAAAAGAATTGATCGATGTTCAGCCATTTCAGGAGGTAGCATATAATCAAGAATCAGTGGTATTGAAGAAAAAAGTCCAAGTTGCACTGAAGGTTTTGGCATAAAACAAGGCGTCAGGAATTAAGGGAATACCAATTAAGATGTTTTAACGAACAGATGCAATGCTGGAAGTGCTCACTCGTCTATACCAAGAAATTTGGAAGACAGCTACCTTGGCCAACCGACTGGAAAAGATCCATATTTGTGCTCATTCCAAAGAAAGATGATGCAACAGAATGCCGAAATTATCAAACAATGTCATTAATACCACATGCAAGTAAAATTTTGCTGAAGATGATTCAAAAATGGTTGAAGAAGTTCATTGACAAGGAACTGCCAGAAGTTCAAGACTGATTCAGAAGAGGACTTGGAACAAGGCATATCGTTACTGATGTCAGATCTTGGCTGGAGGCAGAGATTTACCTGTGTTTTTTTGACTATGCAATAGCATTCGACTATATGGATCATAACAAATGATTGTAACATTGTAAAGAACGGGAATTCCAGACCACTTAATTGTGTTCATGCAAAAACTGTACACAGACCAAGAGGCAGTCATTCGAATAGAACAAGGGGGTACCACATGGTTTAAAATCAGGAAAGGTGTGCTGAGTCAGGGGTGTATCCTTTTACCATACTTATTCAGAATATATGCTGAGAAAATAATCCAAAAATCTGGACTATACAAAGAAGAACTCAGCACCAGGATTGGAGGAAAACTTATTGACAACCTGTGATACACAGAATGACACAACCTTACTTGCTGAAAGGGAAGAGGACTTGAAGCACTTACTGATAAAGGCTAAAGACTACAGCCTTCGTTATGTATTACACCTCAACATAAAGAAAACAAAAATCCTCACAACTGGACCAATAGCAACATCATAATAAACCAAGAAAAGATTGAAGTTGTTAAGGATTTCATTTTATTTGAATCTACAATCAGCTCCCATGCAAGCACAGCTAAAAAATCAAATAACATATTTCATTAAGCAAATCTGCTGCAAAATACCTTTTTAAATTGTTAAAAAGCAAAGATGTCCAATTGAGGGCTAAGGTACCCCTATACCAAGCCATGGTATCTTCAATCACCTCATATGCATGGGAAAGCTGGACAATGAATAAGGAAGACCAAAGAAGAATTGATGCACTTGCATTATGGTGCTGGTGAAGAATACTGAATATACCATGGACTGCCAGAAGAAGGAACAAATCTGTCGGCAGGAGTACAGCCAAAATGCTCCTTAGAAGCAAAGATGGCAAGATTTTGTCTTGTGTTCTTTGGACATGTTATCAGAAGGGACCATTCCCTGGAGAAGGACATCATGCTTGGTAAAGTAGAGGGTCAGTGAAAAAGAGTAAGACCCTCATTGAGGTAGATTGACAACAGTGGCTGCAACAATGGGCTCCAAACAACAATTACGAGGATGGGACAGGACCAGGCAGTGTTTCTTTCTGTGCTTTATAGGGTTGCTATGAGTAGGAACCACCTTGGTGACACCTAACAACGACAGCAATGGAGATAATAAAAAGATTAGTGGTTTCCAGGAGTTCTGGTGGGGGGGGGGATAAATTTGTGGAGCATAGGGTATATTTAGGGCAGTGAAGTTATTTTGTATGAAACTATAATGAAAAAAAGAAAAAAACCAAACCCGTTGCCGTTGAGTTGATTCCAGCTCATAGCAACACTATTGGATAGAGTAGAACTGCCCCAGAGGGTTTCCAAGGCTATAATCTTTATGGAAGCAGACTGCCACATCTTTATCACACAGAGTGGCTGGTGGTTCAAACCACTGACCTTTCGGTTAGCAGCCAAGAGCTTAACCACTGCACCACCAGGGCTTTCTCACTATAGTAATGGATATGTGAAATTACACGTTTGTCAAAACCCATAGATCTATACAACACAAAGTGAACCCTAATGTAAGCTATAAACTTTAGTTAATAATGAAGTATCAATATTGCTTTATCAATTGTAACAAATGTACCTCAGTTATGAAAGATTTTAATAATAGGGGAAACCGTATGGTAATGAGAGGTGATGTATGAGAACTTTCTGTAGTATATGTGCAGTTTTTCTGTAAATCTAAAAATGCTGTAAAAATAGTCTATTAAAGCACACACACACACACACTTTAACCCTGTCATAGTCCTTGAAAGTCAATAGGTGAACCTTTTGAGAAAGAGGATTTCAATGATGAGTCATTGCCAAGGCATAGTTATGACTTTTCAACATTCCATTTGTATAGTAAAGTTCAGACTGAGCTCCAGTACATTGGATTCTGCTGATTGAGTTGAGTCTACCCAGGGTCATGGATACTTTGTATAGTTATTATGTACAAGATATTAGGAAACAAAAATAAGAATTAGTTGCGAAGATAAAAGGAATATGAGTGAACTACCTATAGGCTTTTAAGCAATAAAAATGTATACAGATTATTACTGATTAAATTATTGCAACCTCCACCCTCTGTCAGTTTGTCATACTGTGGTGGCTCGCATGTTGCTATGCTGCTGGAAGCCATGCCACCAGTGTTTCTAATACCAGCAGGGTCACCCATGGTGGACAGATTTCAGCACAGTTTCCAGACTAAGACAGACTAGGAATAAAGGCACAATGATCTACTTCTGAAAATTTGTCAGTGAAAACCTTCAGGATCACAACAGAACATTGTGTGACTCACTTGCTTTGGATGTGTCATCAGGAGGGATCAATTGGTTGAGGAGGCCATTATGTTTGGTGAGCTAGAAGGTCAATGAGGGAGAGGGAGACCTTTGGTGAGATGGATTGGCACTATAGCTGCAACAATGAACTGGAAGATGCAGGCTATCACGAGGATGACACTGGACTTCGGAACATTTTTTTTCTGTTATACTTAAGGTCGTCATGAGTCAAAGTCGACTAGATGGCAGCTATCTAGCTGCCTAAATATTTTAGGAGAGTAATTTCATCTATTATAACAGTAAAAGGAATTCTATAATGAAGGATTATAGCTGTAGCAAATTATCTAAGTGTGACCCTACAAGTTTCACTTTTCTCTTAGTTGTTTATTTCAGTTATCAGGATCATGATGGACTCAAGGGGCACACTCATTACCTCCAATACATATCTGAATTCAGGTGAGGCAAAATTGTTTAGAGCACAGGCTAATCAGGATTCAAATTCCAATTCTATTCTTACTACCTCTGTGACCTTGGGAGCCCTGGTGGCATAGTGGTTAAGAGTTTGGCTGCTAACCAAAAGGTCAGTAGTTCAAATCCACCAGCCACTCCTTGGAAGCCCTATGTGGGGCAGTTCTACCCTGTCATATAGCATCACTGTTGGTAGGAATTGACTTGATGGCAGCAGGTTCGCTTTGGTCTGTAACCTTGAGCATGTTACTTAATCTTAATAAGACTTTTTCTACTTATTGAAAAAATGGAGATGATCATCATAATGTCTACTTCTCAGGATTTTTCGGGGAGTAAATTAGATAATCCATATGAAGTGTTTAGCATAGAGCCTGGTACATTGAGTAAAAGCCCATTGAATTTTAGATAACTATTTTATATTGAACAAAACCATTGATTGATTTCTTATTACCATACTTGATACTTACTAATAATTTCAAAAATATGTTTTTATTAAACATTAGAATTTATTTATGTTTTTGGAGGCCACCATCATTCAGAAAATATTTGAGTTCACTTATGTAAAATGCCCACAAAATAAAACACACACAAAAAATAGGACTGAGAAAAGTATTAATTAGAAGGGGGAGGATAATGTAGATTTGAAGACTGAAAAGGCAGAATTGAGTCAAGAAGCAAAAATCACAGCATTTCCTTAATGGAGAGAATTGAATGTGAATAATTCATAAATATGTATAAAGGTGTTAATTAGGTAATTTAAAGGATGAAAACAAAAATTATTATTGAAGTACAATTGCCAGGAGCAGGTAGGGATGAGGGAAAGAAAGGGAAGAGATTGAGATTGTTAAAATGTGGAAGCTCATGGGAGCAGCCCTGTGGGCAAAATCCAGACCCCTGAGGTGGGACTGACCTTGCAAGCTCTAGCAAAACTGCAAACTGAGTTCAGTTGCTGCTACAGGAAGGGCCTACCACTGCTGGGAAGAAGGCTATTCCTAGGGGGATGTTCACAGAAACAGCAAGCAAGTGAGAGACCTCCAGGGAGCCAATAGAAGGACCTTGGAAAGGGCAAGTCCCTTCTCGTCTTCCAGCCTAACCCTCTCCCCCTGGTGTCCCGTATTACAGAGTCTAACAAGAAACTAGCTGGCAGAACTGCAATGTGGTTGCAGAATCCCAGCCCAGGATCACAAAGCAGCACATGGAGATGAGACTTTAACAACTGGAACAAATTTCAGTATGATTCCTATATCTGCACTGCAAATTTAAATTTGAGCCTTCCTGTCTGAATAAAATAAAATAAAATAAAACGATCAAACACAGAAATAAGTGCAAGAATTGTTTTCAGAAAACTGTTTCCTGTAATGTCCTTCAAGAAAAGCTGAAGTCAGGACATTGGAATACAAGCAAGAAAATGCTCATGACTTCAAGACAACATGATTAAATCAAAGGGATGAAAATTAAAAAAAGAGAGAGATGCCAAAAAACTTAAAAGCAAAAAGCAAATTGGGTTACAAAATACAAGGAAAAGCATTCCAACTAGGAAAAGCATTCCACAGTGTTTCTCAGAAAGAAAACACACACACACACACACACACACACACACACATAAATGCAGTTAATGCACCCAAAATGGTACACTAACACAGGTGCTATGTCTGGGATCCTTCTTCCCAATTCTCAAACTTGTTCCAAAATGTTAATTCCTAGCTAATGAGCTTGGATGCTAAAAGATACTGTAAACTTTATAGGCAAGCCTAATAATGCTTTCTCCAGAGGACATTAGACACAGTTTTAGTTGTCCAACATTTGTGACAATTCTTATATTATTTGTGTTTGTGAATAGCAGAGGCTGCCTACAACTGGATATGTTGAAAATACCAGGTACAAATGTTTCCGGTTTTCCTTGCAACTAAGGCATGGGATCTGTGCCATGCAGTGTCAGGGGTGTGCACTGCCACAGTGAGAGCTCATGCTGAGCTGTCACTGTACATGTTCCAGGGTCCAGTCTGGGGCATTGTCCTTAGGAGAGACACTCTGATTTCTCCCGTCTCAGTGTCTTCTTCCCTTCTTCTTGGTCAACTGACCGCTCAACGAGGCTACATGTCCTATCCTCCCTTGTAGCTAAATGTGACTACATGACTAAGCTCTCTCCAGTCGAACATAAGGAGAGAGCATTTGAGGTTCTTGGGCAGCCTGGCTTTCCTGTGGAAACCAGTTCTACCATCCACTGGACAGTCTCACTCATCAGGCCACTTGACCAAGGGGGATTGCACCCTGACAATGACTTTCTCTGACTTCTGTATTCTCTTCTGGCTTTTGTGTGCTTACCAATAGCTTCATACAGCCTGCTATCAACCAGTTAGGGATGATTTATCCTTCCCATATGGTCCTGATTCAGGAAGAATATCTTCTGGTCTACAAGGCATTATGAAGGCCGTCCTCCATCCCACCCAGGCTCCCTACCTTTTCCATCTTCTTCTTTAAAAATAGGAAGATTCAGAAGAGGTATAACTAACAAATCACTGCTCTTTTTAAGTCCCTAAATGATACTTACAGAGATGTGACCTTAAACCTTTGCTTTAACCAGGAAATATTACAGAGATACTACTTGTTTACTTTCATTTTGAGTGAGGTTTGAAGGAGTCCTTCAGAAATATTAGCAGAATATGTTTTAAAAGCCTATTGATAAATGAAAAAAATTGTACTTTGTCAATTATAGTTCTTTCCATTGTACTTCTTTTTTTATTTTAATAGAACATTGGGTTTGCATATTGTCATCATATGTTGGTCTTTAATTTTCAAAATTCTTCTATTGCTTATAGAGATAGATTGTAGGTATTATAATAGGAACATTTTATTCCCTTTGCCTGGTATATCTACCAAGGATCCCCTTGGGAGGCAGGATGAGATCATGGAATAATTACTGAGATCCAGGAGCGGGGAATGTTTACAGTTCTAACAGCCTTCCTATTACAGGGTCTGGCTCTGATAGATGTTAAGCAAATCTTAACATCTACAAAAAAATACAAAAGTACTAAGCGATCTAACTCAACTGCACCATATACAATGATACGAAAATGAGTCATAAACTTGTTCTGAGTTTATTGTTACCTTCTTGCTCTAAAAATGTGGAAAACCAATAGTGTGGCATCCGTGTAATGGAACTCTGGAATCTCCTCTTTACCAATAAGTCATCTATAAAGTTAGAGTCCACCAATCCAGCTCAGCAACTGTGTTTTCATGGTTGTCGGTCCTGCCATTACTTACCAACAAGGAACACAGTTCTGAAGTTCAACCAATGAAACATTACAACAGATGTTTGGTTTCCACAAACCATAGCTTTAGCTAAGGAAAGCCTTATGATACTAACAAATGAATACAGTTTATGGGCATAAAAATCCAATTCCATTTTTAAAAATTATGGAACCAAAGTTTCCAGCATTATTTCAATTATTCATTAGGGTGTACCATTCAGTATTTTGGAGGGAATATTTTTTAACACAATACAATCTTTGGGAAGATTGCATTGTCTTCATTTAAAACAAAACAAAAACTCCAGAGGGCACAAGATTTTCTCCTAATTTCCTGGAAAATAGTTCCTTCTGAGTTATGAATGTTAAGATCCTAAATCTTCATGGATGACGTCTGATGGTGCAACAAGAGGCCCGCAGGACATCTTTCAAAAGGGATGTTTACCAACATTCCCTGAGAATAAGAGACTACTGAAAAAATGCTCCTATTGTATTGAACCGTATGAAATTGCTGATACTCAACTGTTTTGACCTAAAAAAAAACACAGTTTCATATGGTTCAACTTATCATTGTGACTGATAAAAAAGTATATGATATCACATGTCTATAGAGCCTTATAGTCACACACGGCCACTACCCCTCTGTCAGTGGAGGCTTCTGTGTTGTTGTGATGCTGAACAGGTTTCAGCGAAGCGTCCCAACTCAGACAGACTAGGAAGAAAGACCTGGGGATCTACTTCCCAAAAATCAGCCAGTGAAAACCCTATGGCTCGTAACAGTCTGATCCCCAGCTGATCACAGGGACAACTCACCATGAGTTAAGGGCCGACTCCACAACCCCTAACAACAACAAAATAGCTTGCATAATCCTTTCATCTATGTTGTTTCATTTGATCCCTAAAATAACCCTTTAGGCAGGGAAGTAATAATTATTCCCTTTTTACAGATGAGGAATCTGTGCTTCAAAAATACATAGTGGCTTGGCCCGGCCACATAGTGGAAAGAGGCAGAGCTGGTTCTTCCAGCTCCCAGTGCAGAGCCCTTTGCTCTAAGCTGTGCAGTAGACAAGGGCTCCGTGTACAGGTGTTTGGACATGCTATGCACGAGGATACTCAGCCACGTTGGTGAATGGAGGTTGGGTGTCCTGGCTGGGAGTGCCATTTTCTAATTTACACAAAAACCCAGACAAATTAAAACAGGAATCATCTTTCAGAATAGACCTTTGTTAATGATGTTTTTGAATTGCTTTTCCTGTTGCGTGAAGGCCGTTGAACTATCTAGATAACCTGGCATGTCCTCCTGGTTTGTTGCAACTTTGAACAGGTTGAAAAATCTAAGGAGTATACAAATTGTATAAATGACAATAAAATGTGACAATGTGGTGGGGAGTGTGATAGGTAGAATTCCGAGATGACCTCCAAGAATTCCACCCCCTGATGTATACACCCTGGTTATTTCCCTTCCCTGGAGTGTAGATGGGACCTGTGCGTAGGATGAGAGAGTTACTTCATGATGATGTTATGTTATATAAGAATCCTTCTTAGAAGACTAAAGAGAGATTCTCCTGCTGACTTTCAAGAAGAAAGCCTCCATGTTGTGAGAGGGCCACTTGGCTAAGATCTGAGAGCAGCCTTTAGGAGCTGAGATTGACACCCAGCTGGCATGGCAGTCAACAAGAAAATGGGGACCTCAGTCCTACAACCGCAAGGAACTGAATTCTACCAGCTACCAATGAGCTTGGAGGAGGACCCCGAAATTTAGATGGGATCACAGTCCCCACTCACCCCTTGATAGCAGCTTGATGAGACTCTGAGCAGAAGACCCACCTAACCTTACCCTGACTCCTGACACATGGAAACTCTGAGATAGTACTTTTATGTGGTTTTAAGCCTACTAGTCAGTGGCAATTTGTTCTGCATCAATAGAAAACTAACACAAGGAGGCAGTGCATCAGATAAATCCATGGTTGGCCTATGTGGGGATTAGACTAAGTTGTCTAATTATTCACTGCTATGGTCCTAAGTTTGAGCAAGACAAGTATTTATGTGAGCAAAATAATCCATATCTCTTTATTTATTCTTAACTCAAAAGTGACATTAGGTCAACTCATTCTTTTTCCTTATTTAGCCTCTATAAAATAGCATAATAATAGACCTTCTGTGACTGGCACGTACACATATTTGCTGTCTTTATTGTAAACAATGGAAAACAATGTTTCTGTTTTCTTTCCTGATGTAAAAGTTTAATTAAAGAAACGCAGATTTGTTACTTTTTTAACATAATAGAAACAGTGCTGAGCTGTATTAGATTTTGTTAACATTTGAATGACCCTGTGTGTTGCGTGTGTGTTAGCTTCGTTTTGTAGACAAAGAAATTAAACTATAGATTCGCTGAAATAATTGGCTAAAAACTACTAAATGGCAACATGGGAATATGAACTCAGCTTTTCTGACTGAGTTCAAGATTATATTTTATCATAGCACGTCTATAAAAATAAAGGAAATGAAAACAAATTATAGGAGTAATAGAGAAAGCTAAAGAATTTTTCCACAAAAACTAACAACAAAACAATTTTTTAGTCAGGAGCAATGATGTTTTTGAACATGGCATCTAAGCTGGTACCCTCCACATATAAGTTAGTGGTTTCAGGTGCTCAGGATCCCCTCCCTCTGTGTATGGATTCTCCTGGCTTCACCTCCTGTTCATGATCCAGAATATACAATTTTGCCCTCCTTGATGTTGATCCAGTTTGTAGACAGCTTGCTTCCTCAGCGTTCTTGACTTTTTGCTCACCTTTTGAATACAGGTTTTAGAGTGTCTCCTCTCTGTCTGACTCTGTCCTCACCTACGTGTGTATGTCATTGATTTTCTTCCTTGCTTCTGGAATTCCGATCTAGCTTATGCCCTGAATCTTCATGGGGAGACTAAGGTCATCTTGAGCTCTGCCATAGACCTGTTTTGTTCAGGTAAATTTGTTCACATCAAGAGGTGAAAGTTTCAAACAATTTGAACCAATGAGGTATGTCCGGTATTTGTTCTATGTAAAGTATATAAAATAAATAGCTTTGTACATAGAATCACTTGCTAATGAATTTTATAAACATGTAATTACTATTTTTTTCATATATTAGCTATCTAATCATAATTCCACCAGTTAAAAGTAATTGGAGTAGATTTTATAGTCCATCAGTTAAGAGACATCATCTATCACAAGGGTGTTTATCAATTAGTTTCCATATGATGATGAAAAAAAAGACAGGATCGAAAGAAAACAGCAATATTTTTAACAAAAGTGGATACCAATACAATGGGTGGGCATAATTCATGCTCAAACGTTTTATTTATCAATGACTTCAGTTAGTTCTAGAACAATGGGCTATCCATTTGAAGCATCTGTTTCTTAAATAATGAAATCATGACTAAATAAATTAAACCCTCCCCTGAAAAATCCTGTTGCTGTTGAGTTGATTCCGACTCATAGAAACCCCACAGGACAAAGTAGAACTGCCCCATAGGGTTTCCAAAGAGCAGCTGCTGGATTCAAACTGCCGACCTTTTGGTTAGCAGCTGAGCTCTTAAGCACTACACCACCAGGGCTCTGCTAAACAAATTAGAAGCCTTTAAAAAGTACATATGCTGTTTACCTAAATTCATTTTAGATGATATAGACATATAATTTAAAAAGAAATAGAATTGCTTATGTTGTAACATTATGTGAAAATATATATTTCAAAATAATGTGTATAGAATTTTAACATTTATGTTAAAAATTCTGATAAAGACCAAATATCACTTTTGTTTGTCTTTTAATGGTAAGAACATGAATAATTTTTCTACTTCTTTATGTTTTCAAGTTATTCGACAAGGAACATAAATTATTTCAGTAGTAAATAGTTAAAACATAATGTTCTTACGTTTAGAAACTGTTACAAATAAATATAAAGAAAGGAAGCTTAAGAAGTAACTGCTCTGGAGGTGCTAGTCTTCAAAATAGTTTCTGGATTCCAGATCAGTGGATCTCTGATTTCTCTTATTAATTTTTTTTCTGTCTCAGTCTTCAACCATACTCCTCTGTATTCTATCTTCAACTCCTACATTATCCTCTTTTAAGTTCTGGCCTTGCCTCTTGACTTTTTTCTTTCTTTCTAGCTTTTATTGCTTCTCTGGTTTTCACTTTGAAATATGTATGTCCTCCTTATTGGTAAATTCACACTTTCAGTTGCTATCTTGACTAGTCAGCAGGATTCCTTACTATTAACCACCTTCTTCTTGAAACATTTTCTCTATTGGCTTCCAATCCCCCATATTGTTCTGGTTTTCTTCCTCCTTCTCTGGCCACTTCCCAGTCTCCTTTGCCAGTTATTCTTCATGCTTTATTCTTTTTTTTTTTTTTTTTAAATATTTTATTGTACTTCAGGTGAAGGCTTACAGAACAGATAGTTTCTCATG
>NW_004444159.1:68886-82748 GCF_000243295.1 Trichechus manatus latirostris
CTTTGTTGTGGAGGGACGGCGTGGTGCTTCTGCCTAGACCGCCATCTTGCCGGAGTGCCTCCTCATGCTTTATTCTTATTTATTAATTTTTTTTTTCCTTAGGACTCTGACTTAGGCTTTGCTCTTCTTTTCTTATCTTATGCCCCTCGACAATCTCATCCTTTCTCAAGTCTTTATTTACAACCTAAATGTTGTCAACACCCAAATTTCTAACACAGGACTTATTTCCGGGCTGATATATGTGAAAGCCTATACCTCAAACTCAATAAAAACACATACATAAAAAAATAAGACTGAAAAAAAATATAAATTAGAAAGGGGGGAGTACAATGTAGAATTGAAGACCGAAAAGTCTACATCAGGCCGGATACAGTCCAGAAGCAGAAACCATACCAGTTATTTAAACAGAGAAAATTTAATGCGAATTTAATGTGTCAAGAAAAGAGTGCATCATCTTTCCCCTCTCATGTTCCCGACACAGTAAATAATATCATCATCTCCCCAGTTGGGTTCTCCAGACAGAAACTTGGGGATCCTACTTCATTCCCTCCCCTCTCTCTACTGTCATGCTCAGTTTATTACCAAAAGCTATTGTTTCTAACTTCTAAATATCTCCAGAATGTGTCAGTTTGTATTACCTCCATTGTCTTCACCATGGTTTAGCCCAACAACCACTGTTACCTTGACTAAAGCAAAAGTCTCTTAACTGGTCTCCCCACACCTGCCGTTGGTCTAGTCAAACTATAATTCACACTAATGTGAGTTCTTTTTGCAAACACACATTGTACAGTGTCATGACAAAAAACTAAATTTTCTATTGTCCCTAAAAACAGCTAACTATATTCTCAAAGGCTCTCTAACTCCTGCACACATTCTCAATCTCATCATAAACTATTTGTCTCTTCTTTCTAGATAATCCAGTCAGACTGAATCTTTTGACTCAGGGACTTTGCACCATGAATCTCCCTATTTTCCTCTCATTTTGTTTCCTAGCTTAATATATATTTATTCAGTTCTCAATTGATATGTCCTTTGTTCTAGGAAGTCACCACTAATAATCCCTACCCTCAGACTATGTTAACTCCCTCTCATCTAAACTTCAACAGCACACGTTAGTTCCTCAATATCCGTCATCTCCACTTGACTATACATTTAAGGAGAGCAAGGTGTATGCTTACTTAGATTTTCAGTTTTTCCCCAGAACCTACAACAGTGCATGCCACGTGACAGACATTCAACAAATATGTGTTGAATAAATGATTGATGAAACTGCTGAGCTTTGATGGGATGTTATCGGTTCCTGGATACCAGCTGCCCCTCGTATCCTTCGAACTCCTTGTTAGCTTGAAGTCTCGTCCCAGTGATGAAAGAATTCAGAGGAAGGACAGAGACTAACCTACCACTCTTCCTTGTCCTGGCATGCCCTAGACCAGACTTTTTTACAAGCTGTTGAGCCTTAGTCATTATGTTTAAAGAATATGGTGGTTGTTCTTACAGCCCCAAGGAGATCCTGCCTCACTGTATTCATGAGGAGAATAGCGCTAAGTGTTTATAATTGCTGGTTCAGATCCTAATCAGAAGCTTGAAGAACCAGAAAACTCATGACATATTTCTTGTCTTCTGTCTGAGAGTTTTCACATTGGCATCCATCAGTAGTCAGCCCAAGAACTGCAGACTGTGGAGTGGGGCTGGGAATGGAAGAAAGAATATTAGTGTTTCATCCAAAACAAATTTCTCAATTGTTTCACAGTTGTTGAGCAATAAGAAAAGATGCAGTCGATTTAAAATATGTTTTGGTTTTTATTTTGTTTTGTTTTTTCACTCTAGATCTAAAGCCTATTAGCAACACACCATAATAGTCAAGGAGGGTACAAAAGATACTGTCATAGTTTACTCTTTAGGGTATTAAAGCCTAAATAGCATGCAACAAAAGATAAAACAAACAAACCCATTGCCATCGAGTTGATTTTGACTCATAGCGACCCTATAGGACAGAGTACGACTGCCCCATATGGTTTCCAAGGAGCGCCTGATGGATTTGAACTGCTGACCTTTTAGTTAGCAGGCATAGGTCTTAACCACTACCCCACCAGGGTAAGGTAAAATAATATTTTTCATAATTTATGCATTTTGTTTGGTCACCTTTCTTTGGAATGGGCACAAATATAGAACTCTTCTAGTCTGTTGGCCGGGTTACTGTCTTCTAAATTCCTTGGCATTTAACACAATACTAAATATTAATCTCCATCACTCATCTGTCAGTTTGTGGTACTGTAGTGGCTGTGGGTTGCCATGATGTGCCACCCATAGTGGACAGGTTTCAGCAGAGCCTCAAGATTAAGACGGACTATGCAGAAGAGCCTGGTGATCAACTTCCAAAAATTTGTCAATGAAAACTTTACAGATCGTAAAAAAAAATTGTCCTATATAGTGCTGAAAGGTAAGCCCTCTAGGTTAGAAGCTGCAACAATGGACTTAAACACACCAAAAATCATGAAGATGGTGCAAGACCAGACAATGTTTTGTTTTTGTTATATATATGGGGTTGCCATGAGTCTGAGCTGACTCAATGGCAGCTAACAACAAATCTATCGTTTTCACTTTTCCAGAGTTCTTATTTCTAAACTTTCCTAATAGTGGCCTCAAACATGATGGAAGTTTGAAGATATATTCCATACTCAGAGTGTACCAAGGTCACCTTGTGTTCTGCCATAGACCTGCTCTGTTAAAGTCACATTTAGTCTGAGAGGTAGAAACGTCAAATAATGTACACAGTAGTTACTCATAGGGAGAAAATCTAAAAGCCATATAGACAAATTAAGGGGAAAGAACTGTTAAGAACTGTGAAGATTTTGAGATTTTTGCCCTACTTGCAAGCTAAAAAGTGAGCCTCCCACAGTTTTCTGGATGCTGGTGGAAGGCATGAGACTCCTGGTTCAGAGACAAAAGATTTTATTATTCACAGCACAGTAAGCAACATCATGTTTGTGTCAGCTCCCCTGGCCTCCCAAAGCACACAGGAGTAACATTGAAGGGCTCTGGTAGACCCTGCATACACAGTGGGTTTATATCACAGCTGATGAATCTCTAGCTCAAGAAATCTGAATCTTTTATAAAGAGCCACAAGCATATGTGCCCTTTGTGCTGGAGGAAGACACTATTTCTCTCTTCCAAGGCTGTTAATTCTACAAGACAGTCTGAACAAAGGCAGTCAGTGTCTCTGCTCAAAGACACTCAGAAACCCAAGAGATCCATGGAAAAGTGTTAAATCATTTAAGAGAAAAGAGCATAATAGTGCATTTTTCTCTTTTCCTTCTATCTTGGCTTAAGCCCTAAAAAGAAATGAGGAAAATTCAAATCAAACGAGTTCCTTGTGCTATGACACCTAATGTAAATGAATAGGTATTCACTTATGTCTTTTGCTTCTCTTATCTTACTTCCTTATGGCCCAGAGTAATATTTGCTCAGCATACAGTAAACACTCATAAATGATAAGTATCTGTATTATCTGTATAATTATCTGTATGCTAAGAGAGGTATGGCAAACCTGACAGGTTCAGTGGAGAATTCTACCAAACATTCAGAGAAGAACTTGTACCAGTACTATTCAAACTGTTTCAGAGCATAGAAAAGGAAGGAATACTCTCTAATTCATCATAGGAAGCCTCATAACCGTGATACCAAAGCCAGGCAAAGACACCACACACACACACAAAAATTACAGATCAATATCTCTCTTGAATACAGATGCAAAAATTATCAACAAAACTCTAGCCAATAGAATTCAATATCATATCAAAAAATAAAAATAAAATAATGATACACCATGACCAAGTGGGATTCCTACCAGGTATGCAAGGATGGTTCAACATTAGAAAATCAATCAACATAATCCACCACATAAATAGAACAAAAGAAAAGAATCACATGATCATCTCCATCGACACAGAAAAGACATTTATAAAGTCCAACACCTTCCTGATAAAAAAACTCAATAAAATTTTAGGTATAGAAGGGAAATTCCTCAACATAATAAAGGGAATCTATACAAACCCAAACCCAAGAGCCAACATCATTCTCAAAAGTATTCCCCCTGAGAACAGGAACAAGATAAGGATGTCCTTTATCACCACTCCTATTTAACATTGTGCAGAAAGTCCTAGCTAGAGCAATAAGGCAAGAAAAAGAAATAAAGTGCATACAAATTGGCAAAAAGAAGTACAACTATCCCTATTTGCAGATGATATGATCCTATACATAGAGAACCCCAAAGATTACACAAGAAAACTACTGGAACTAATAGATTCAACAGAGTAGCAAGACACAAGATCAACATACAAAAATCATTTGAATTCCTATAGACCAAAAAGAGAACTTTGAAACAGAAGTCAGGAAAACAACGGCATTTATAATAGCCCCTAAAAAAATCAAAATACTGAGGAGTAAATCCAACCAGGGGCATAAAGGACCTATACAAAGAAAACTACAAAACACTATTGCAAGAAACTAAAAGAGACCTATATAAATGGAAAAACATATCTTGCTCATGGGTAGGAAGACTCAACATTGTGAAAATGTCAATTCTACCCAAAACGATCTACAGATATAATGCAATCCCATCCAAAAAACCAACAACATTCTTTAACAAGATGGAAAAACTAATCACCCACTCTATGTGGAAAGAAAAGAGGTCCCCGATAAGCAAAGGATTATTAAATAAGAAGAACAAAGTAGGAGGCCTCACATTATCTGATCTCAGAACCTATTATACAGCCACAGTAGCCAAAACAGCCTGATACTGGCACAAAGACAGACACATAGACCAGTGGAACAGAATGGAAAACCCAGATGTAAAAGCATCCACCTGTGGTCAGCTGATTTGGATAAGGACCAAAGTCTATTACAAGGGGAAAAGACAGTCTCTTTAACAAATGATGCTGGCAAAACTGGATGTCCATCTATAAAAAATGAAACAGGACCCATACCTCACACCATACGCAAAAGCTAACTCAAAATGAATCAAAGTCCTAAATATAAAACCTAAAACTATAAAAGTCATGGAAGAAAAAATAAGGCTAACACTAGGGGTCCTAATACATGGCATAAATAGAATACAAATCATAACTAACAATGCACAAACACCAGAAGACGACTGGGAGCTCCTAAAAATTAAACACTTACGCTCATCAAAAGACTTCACCAAAAGAGTAAAAAAAGACTGGGGAAAAAAAATAACTACAACATATCCTACAAGGGTCTAATCTCTAAAACCTATAGAATACTTCAACACCTCAACAACAAAAAGACAAATAATCCAGTTAAAAAATGGGCAAAAGATATGAATAGACGCTTCACTAAAGAAAACATTCAGGCAATTAACAGACACATGAGAAAATGTTCAAGATCATTAGCCATCAGACAAATGCGAATCAAAACTACAATGACATACCTTCTCACCCTGACATTACTGGCACTAATCAAACAAACAGAAAATAACAATTGTTGAAGAGGTTTCTGGGAGATTGGAACTCTTATGCACTGCTGGTGAGAATGTAAAATGGTACAATGACTATGGAAAATGATATGATGCCTCCTTAAAAAGCTAGAAATAGAAATACCATATGATCCAGTAATCCGGCTCCTAGCAATATACCCTGGAGAAATAAGAACTGTCACACAAGTAAACATATGCACACTCATGTTCATTGCAGCGTTATTCACAATAGCAAAAAGATGGAAACAACCTAAGTTCCCATCAACAGAAGAATGGGTAAACAAATTATGGTACACACACATAATGAAATATTACACAGCGATTAAGAACAATGATGAACACATGAAACATATCACAGCATGCATGGATCTGGAGATCATTATGCTGAGTGAAATAAGGCAATCACAAAAGGAAGAATATTGTATGAGGCCACTATTATAAAAACCCAAGAAAGGGTTTAAACCAAAAAAAACCAAACCCATTGCCGTCGAGACATTGAGTCAATTCCGACTTACAGTGCCCCTATAGGACAGAGTAGAACTGCCCCGTAGGGTTCCCAAGGAGCAGCTGGTGGATTTGAACTGCTGACCTTTTGGTTAGCGGCCAAACTCTTAACCACTGCAACACCAGGGCTCTAAGAAAAGGTTTACACACAGAAAAAAATACGATCTTTGATGGTTACAAGGGACGAGGTAGGTGGGGAGGGGAAATCATTAACTCGATGAAGTTAACACTGGGGAAGAGAAATCATTAACTAGATGAAGTTAACACCAAGTGTTAACTTCAGTGAAGGGAAAGACAATACAGGGGAAGTCAGCACAACTTGACCCAGGCAAAGTCACAGAAGCTTCCTAGACACATCCAAAAACCTTGAGGAACTGAGTTACTGGGGCTGAGGCCTGGGGACCATGGTCTCGGGGGATATCTAGGTCAAATGGCATAACACAGTTCATAAAGAAAAAGTTCTACATCCTACTTTGATGAGCAGCATCTAGGGTCTTAAAAGCTTGTGAGTGGCAGTCTAAGATACATCTATTGGCCCCATCATGTTTGAAGTAAAGGAGAATGAAGAAAACCAAAGAAAATATTAGTCCAAAGGACTAATGAACCACATGAACTGTAGCCTCCATTAGCCTGAGCCCAGAGTAACTACCACCACTGACTGCTCTGACAGGGATCACAATAGAGGGTCCCAGACAGAGTGGGAGAAAAATGTGGAACAAAATTCAAATTCACAAAAACCAGACTCACTGATCTGACAGAGAGTGGAGGAACCCCTGAGACTATGGCTCCCAGACCCTCTGCTAACTCAGAACTGAAGCCACTCCTGAAGTCCACCTCTCTGCCAAAGATTAGACCAAACCAAAAAACCAAACCCATTGCTGTTGAGTCGATTCCGACTCATAGCGACCCTATAGGACAGAGTAGAACTGCCTCACAGGGTTTCCAAGGAGCACCTGGTGGATTCGAACTGCCGACCTTTTGTTTAGCAGCCGTAGAGCTTAACCACTAAGCCACCAGGGTTAGGCAGGCCTATTAAAAAAAAACAATGACACACGTGAGAAACATCCTTCTTAGTTAAATCAAGTGTACAGACCAACTGGGCAACACCTGCCCAAAAGCAAAGACTAGAAGGCAGGGAGGGACAGGAAACCTGGACAGATGGACATGGGGAACCCAGGGTGGAAGGGGGGAGAGTGCTCACACATTGTGGGGATTGCAATCAATTTCACAAAACAATGGGTGTATAAATTTTTGAATCAGAAACTAATTTGCTCTGTAAACTTTCACCTAAAGCACAATTAAAAAAAATATGAGTGGCAGAATAAACATCAGTATGGACCAACCCCTGGAGAAGGACATCATGCTTGGTAAAGCAGAGGACCAGTCAAAGAAAAGAAGACCTTCAATGAGATGGATTGACACAGTGGCTGTAACAATGGGCCCAAGCGTAGCAACAACTGTGAGGATGGCGCAAGACCAGGCAGTGTTTCGTTCTGTTGTACATAGGGTCACTATGAGTCGGAACCGACTTGATGGCATCTAACAACAGCATGCCTCATCTCAGAGAAGAGGCAGTAACTGTATAAATGAAAAAATCTTCAACCACTGGCTCATCCTTACTCTGAATCTGACCACACATCTCTCAGTACTGATTAACATCTTAATGTAGTTCAGAGGTGTCACGTAGTATAGAAAGTTAGTACTACTTTATATCTGTCTGACAATGACAAAATTAAACATAGCTATACAGCATCACTTTATTTATGAGTAGGAAGAAAAACAATTCCATTAGCCATTTTCATGTTTGTTGTGTGTGTCAAGGCGTAAACCCATGAAAAACACTTCCTTTACCTGTGGGAAGCTGGTATCTCATATACATGTGGCCCCCTCCTGCAGAGAGTAAAGATTGGTAAATAAAGCGCTCTCTGATAGAAAAAGCGCTCATCCCTGTGAGGTCAATGAGTCCTTTGAAGGCACCATGGTTGTATTCAGTGCCCTGGAAGAGTTCATTAACCTCACACAAATAGACCATTTACTCCTACCTAGAGGATCAGGCTAATTAAATTGCTCTGCTTACCCACCTATGTCTCAATTTTCCATGAATACATGAATGTCTTGAGTCTCATTCCCCATGTGTTTCTTAGAGGCAGAGATGATTACAAATTCACACTCTCAGTTTGTAGGTCCGCTGTACATTTCAGGCTTCCTTGGTCTTCTTCCAAACCAATTCTTAAAAAAAAACAAAAAAATCATAACAGAGTTATACTTAATAAGATCATTTTTAATATTTTATATGTTTTTATAAATTTTATCTTATTTCAACCTGCTTCTTGGAAGTGGGGGTTTTCTTTCTCTGTTTTGTAGCATTCCCGAATTCTCAGAAGCCTCATGAGTATAGTATTTATTGAATGAGTCATTTAACCTTGAGGTGGCTTATAGAAAATATCAATAATGGTGTGCATTATTTATTATACTTACGGATCATACTTTTTACATATATACAAATGACTATACATTTCTATAATAGTGATCTATGAACAAGGTTTTTTGTATCTTATTTCCTTCTTGCTAAAATTCAGGAACTGTCATTCCTTCTACCTAAGGCTAATTTCTACGTTTGTGCTGGGATTCCACTCCTTTTCTCATCTCAGAAGACTTAAATTTTAAGCAAGTTCTCTTATATATACTCTCTTATATATTCATCCCTCTTTCTTGTTCTCGCTTGCTCTCTCAGCTGGAACTTTCCCATTGGCTTTTTAATGTTCTCATGCCTTGCCAATAAAACAACAACAAATACTACCTAGATATCTCATCTCCTTCCAGCAACTTCCCTCTCTATTGTCTTCACTTCACAGCCTAATGTCTCAAAATAATTATCTATGTCATTATCTCTATTTTCTTCACTTTATTTCAGTATGGACTTGTCTACCTTATGCCATTAAAAGAGCTCTCCTTAAGGTTACCAGTGATATTCAGATCACTACATTGAAGAAATATTTCCAGTCATTTGGGCAAGTCCTTTCAGGGGCATTCAAATATTTGGACTTTTTTTCAAAAAAAAAAAAACTTTCCTTCCCTTGGTATTTGGACTCTGGTGGTGCAGTGGTTAAGAGCCTGGCTGCTAACCAAAAGGTCAGCAGTTCCAGTCCTCCAGCCACTGCTTGGGAACACCATGGGGCAATTCTACCCTGTCCAATAGGGTTGCTATGAGTCAGAATCAACTTGATGGCGACAGTTTGGTTTTCTCTCGAGGTTTTAGGTCTACCCTTTCTAGCTGCTCACTCTCTGTCTTCTGTTGACACTCACCTTCATCTACTTTGACCTGGAAATTCTAACCCTAGGGACTCTTCTCTTCTTACTGAATGCTTTCTACTTTATGATCTCAAGCATATCTGTGATTTGAGCTGCAAGATATTTGTAGATGACTTACAAATGTATAGCTTCAGTCCAGATATCCTCCAATTTTTAGACCCAGATATTGAACTACCTTCCTGACATTTCCTTTTGGAGACTCAATGTCCTCTAACACTTAAATTGTCTTATCAGAACTCATCTGTATATATTCCTTTTTCATTTCTCTCCTCTCCTCCCACCACCCCCAAAAAAAACACCATTTAATCTCTTATACAAGCCATAAATCTTCAGTCATCTTTGATACCTCTCTTCTACAACTCCATTGCTTTTATCATAATTATTAGCATCTATTATGTATTGAATTGTGTCCCTTCAAAATTTGTGTCGTAAATCCTAGCGTCTACACTTATGGAAAGGAGCCCTGGTGGTGCAATGGTTAATCGCTCTTAGCTGCTAACCAAAAGGTTGATGGTTCAAGTCCGCCAGGTACTCCGAAGGAGAAAATACCTGACCATCTGCTCCCTCAAGATTTCAGCCCAATAAACTCTATGAGACAGTCCTACTCTATCCTATAGCATCGCTATGAGTCGGAATTGACTGGACAGCGTACAACAACAACGTACTTGTTGAAGTAATCCCATTTGGGAGTAGGGTTTTCTTTGTTATGCTAATCAGGTCATATCAGTGTAGGGTGTGTTTTAAGCCAATCATTTCTGTGTTATAAAAAAAGTAAATTAGGCACAGCAGCAAGCAAGCACAGATGCGGGAAGATAGATGCTATGCCACATGAACATTGCCAAGGAACACAGGAACAGAGGCTGAAAAGAGATAAGTATCTTCACCCAGAGCTGACAGAGAGAGAAAGCCTTCCCCTAGAGCCAGTGCCCTGAATTCTGACCTCCTAACTGGGAAAATAAATTTCTGTTTATTAAAGCCACCTACTTGTGGTATTTCTGTTATAACATCACTAGATAACTAATACAGTATCCTATTCTGATTTTATTATTCTTGAGGTATTTTCTTGGTATTGTTAATAATTTTAACAAGAAACAGATATTAATGTATGAAAAAAATACATACTCATAAAAGGCCATGTTAACCTTTTCTGACAATATATCTATTAAAAAACTGCTGAAAATTCTAGTGGTTGTGATAAAAATGTGTCTTTTCTAGAAAACACACAGTGTCTTAATTAGTGAACTTTATCAAGATTTGAATTTTCAAGTCAGGTCAAATAGTTAAATGTTTTTTTGCATTTCTGGTAAGCATATGCCTATGATTTGTATAAACTTTTTCTTTCCTTTAAGTTAATTCTTAAGGGCCTTTATCAGGGTCACATAAGGTTGCTAGTTACACTGATAGTTTGGGAGAACATCTGATCCCTCTCTTTTTTTAAAAAAAAATTTAATTACTCAGGAGGTCCCATCCCTACTCAATGGAGAATATTTTTAAAAAATAGAACAAAATCTGGCTGTCATTTCCCAACTCAGGAAATTCACGGGCACACATAGTTAACGGATGGGAAAAGAAGAAAGAATTGGACACAAAATCATGCAATTTCAGAACCTCTATGTAGATAAAACTCATTTGATGGCATTAAAACAAATGAGGTGCAGTAGGTTTTCTTTACTGGTGCTACTGCAGTGATCACATTCTAGAAATGATTTTTAAAAATAGAATGGATGAGACTAAAGGAAAATGAAACACTAAAACTTAGTGAGAAGTAATGTTCTTTTTTCTCCTTAATGTGTTGTCATGACCTGCATATCATCTGTTTGAATTAGTTCACCTTATCCCATCCAGATTTCTCAGAAGATAATATTATCCATGAGTTTCCCTCACTAGAAAAAAAATGTAAAATTTTCCTTCAATGAAGATATGCGATTCCATTAATTCAAATTTAGAAAAATCTTTGAAAAGGCATTCTTATTAGGTGATATAGGGAAAGAACATGTTCCTAACTTCAGTATTCTCTTAAATAAAGGTGAGCCTCAAACTAGCCATATATGCAATATCCATCCCCCACCACCTCTCTCCTCATTATACATGGCCAAATGTATGTTATCCTAGATATTTCAAGGGTAATCTAGCCTAGAAAGCAAGCCAGAGTTGAAAAAGTAGTGCCAGATGAGATGAAACTGAGGGATCTGTATCAACATGATCCTTTGCAGAAACAAAGTATAATCAGAAGAGAATGGAAATCAATTGGACATCTTGCAGTGCAGAAACTCAAATTAAAGCACTGTTGTTAGGTGCCATCAAGTCGATTTTGATTCATAGAGTCCCCATGTGACAGAGTAGAATTGCCCCATAGGGTTTTCTAGGCTGTAATCTTTACAGGGGCAGACAGCCAGGTCTTTCTCCCAAGGAGCCACTGGGTAGGTGCAAACTGCCAACCTTTTGGTTAGCAGCCCCTATCCATTGCTCCCCCAGGGCTCTTTGTCAGCTCCCTAAATCCTACTTTAAACTCTGACCTCATTGGCTGCAAAGGGTACTCTGCATACTTGCCGTTACTACTGTCTCTATGAAACTTATTTCCCTTTGGAGTGCAGGATACCGCAATGGTTGAGAACGCAAGCTCAATAGAAAGACACAGCAGGATTGGTATTCTAGCTCCAGTAATACACTGGTGATCTCAGGCAATTGGTTTAAACAATTTCCTCGGGCAATTGTCTTATACTCTCTAACTCTCAGAGAAATAATGCTTATTTTATAGGGTCATTGAGTGCTTCAAATGAGATAAACTATAGAAAACTCATATGTTTGCAAACCTTGTTAAGTTTTCATAAATGGTAAAAACTGGTAATAAGGAGTGCCTGGGTGTTGCAAACAGTTAAGCTCTCAGCCACTAACCCAAAGGCACCTCAGATGAAAGGCCTGGCAATCTACTTCTGAAAGAACACAGCCATTGAAAACTCTACGTAGTGCAGTTCTCCTCTTAAACATATGGGGTTGTCATGAGTCATAATTGACTCAGTGGCAACTAGTTACTGGTTATTGGTAATAATAATAATAGAAGTAGAAGAAGAGAAGGAAGAGCGAAAGAAGAAGAGACAAGAAAGTAAGCTAAGCATCTCAGTTTCAGCTCTTCCTTAATGAGATATCTATCAGGCTCCAGTCTGATAACTACAGAATTCTGCCTGGGGCTCATAGCCCGGACTGGCTTTAGATGAAACTATGAATTCTGTCTTTGGTATGCTCCCTACTTTTCAGCACACAGCCCTTCCCTAGTCATTCCTTCCTTAGTCAAACAACTTTTAGCCTCCTGCAGACTCCCCAACTGTCTGTTGTTGTTGTTAGGTGCCCTGGAGTTGGTTCCGACTCTCAGTGACCGTATGTACAACAGAATGAAATACTGCCCAGTCCTGCACCATCCTCACAATCATTGCTATGCTTGAGGCCATTGTTGCCGCCTCTGTGTCAATTCATCTTGTTGAGGGTCTTCCTCTCTTTTGTTGATCCTCTACTTTACCAAGCATGATGTCCTTTTCCAGGAACTGGTCCCTCCTGAAAATATGCCCAAAATATGTGAGACGAAGTCTCACCATCCTTGCTTCTAAGGAGCATTGTGGCTGTACTTCTTCCAAGACAGATTTGTTCATTCTTCTGGCAGTCCATGGTATATTCAATGTTCTTCACTAACACCATAATTCAAAGGCCTCAATTCTTCTTCGGTCTTCCTTATTCATTGCCCAGCTTTCGCATGCATGTGAGGATATTGAAAATATCATGGGCTGGGTTGGGCACACCTTAGTCCTCAAAGTGATATCTTTGCATTTTAACACTTTAAAGAGGTCTTTTGCAGCAGATTTGCCCAGTGCAATATATCATTTGATTTCTTGACTGCTTCTTCCATGGGCATTGACTGTGGATCCAAGTAAAATGAAATCCTTGACAACTTCAAGATTTTCTCTGTTTACCGTGATATTGCTTATTGGTCCAGTTGTGAGGATTTTTGTTTCCTTTATGTTGAGGTGTAATCCATACTGAAGGCTGTAGTCTGATTTTCATCAGTAAGTGCTTCAAGTCCTCTTCACTTTCAGCAAACAAGGTTGTGTCATCTGCATATCGCAGGTTGTTAATGAGTCTTCCTCCAATCCTGATGCTACATTCTTCTTCAACTATCTAGGGCCCATCATAACCACTCTTAAGAGGTTGGCCACCTCCTGTCACTCTCTCTTCTCTGTGTCATTGCCCTTGGTACTCTGGATTCTGCTAGGTCTCCCTTGGAAAACAACCTGACCAAACGGTGGTTTTTAAGTGTTAGTGTATTATGTGCTCAAGGGTATCTGCTTTTTAAATGGTTTTATCAGTCAGGGTTCAGCCAGACAGATAGAACCAATAGGAGATATACATTAAGAAATTTATTCTGATTTGTGTGTGGGGGACTCCGGCAAGATGGCGGTCTAAGCAGAAGCACCACGCCGTCCCTCCACAACAAAGATCCGAAAAACTAAGCCAAACAGAGAATCAACAATCCTGAAACCCTAGAACATCAAATGAAGAGATA
>NW_004444159.1:90205-137705 GCF_000243295.1 Trichechus manatus latirostris
ATTTAGAGGGTTAAAATGTTGTGGGGTTGTTAACCAATGTCATAAAACAGCATGTGTGTTACTGTTACATGAGAAACTATCTGTTCTGTATGCCTTCACCTGAAGTACAATAAAATATTTAAAAAAAAAAGAAATTTATTCTAAGGAATCATCTTATGTGATTATGTGGTCTGGTGAGGCAAGTCTGAAATCCATAGCGCAAGGTTTCCGGCAGCACAGCCTGAAACTCTCAGGTCGGAACTCAAGCTGCTATCCACAGGCAACACTTATCCTTCTGGTAAATCTCAATTCTGCTTTTGAGAACTTTCAACTGTTTGAATCAGCACCCATTTCTGACCCCAACCCTGATAGATTATCTAGGCTAACCTCCCTTACTTAAAGTCAATTGATTATGAAATGTATTTACCGATCGAGCAACTGGGGTGGCATTGGTGGTTCACTGGTAGAATACTCACTTTCCTTGCAGGACACCCAGGTTCCATTGCTGACCAAGGCACCTCAAGTGCAGCCACCACCTGTCTGTCAGTGGAGGCTGATGTGTAGCCATGATGCTGAACAAGTTTCAGTGGAGCTTCCAGACTAAGATGTATTAGGACGAAAGACCTGGAAACCTACTTCCAAAAGTCAGCCAGTGAAAACCCTATCAGTTACAATGGTCTGATCCACAACTGATCATGGGGATGGCACAGGAGCAGGCAGTGTTTCTTTCCATTATGCATGGAGTCGCCAACTAGACAACAACCAACAGCAACATAACTTGACTAAACTGACGTATAAAACTGACCACCACAATGTTCTTTCCTAATATACTACATAACTCACAGAAATTATTCTTAATACCAAGCACCATGACAGGCCAGTGATGGAAGAGTTAGAGAAGGACCCCTGGAATGTGAAAATCCCCAGAGTTTTCTACTGGGAACTGCTGGTAGACCAGGAATTGCAGAGATGAGCTTTGGCATCAGTTAATAAAGGATGGCATCAGAGAACTGACTATGATTGAGAATGATGAGCCTGCTTTTCATAGTTACTCATCTCATCTCTACTTGGAGGTGGCTTTTCTTTGTTAATGTCCTCAGATTTCAAAGCCAGTCTGACAATGCTGGCCAAACCCATATCCCAGTCCCATCTCCTGGGACAAATACAGAAGATTTTTCTCCTAAACAGCACCATTAGGGATGTTTTTAGCTTAGAGTTGGGCGTATGTATTTTAACCCCAATTTTTCTAGCTCTTCTCAACATATGCCAAACCACTGTTGTGGTTTAGAAATTGGCTCCATACTTTATTAATGTCAGGCTGTGTGAAGGAAGTGTAAACATAATTTGTGGCTTTCTTCTAATTTTCCTTAGCAATTGAACAATGGGTAACCTTTTTTCTCCCTTTATACATTTAATGTCTAATAATTCAAAAGTTGACTTGGGAATACTAGCATTTTCCATTCCTACCAAGGAGAGTATTCAGAAGATATCTTGAAACTAAAAGTATGAGCTCACCTCAAACCCTAAGTTCATATTTCTTTTACCAGAGGATCATTAAATAAAGAATAATTGCCTTATTTCCTTCTTTAGTGATGGTATTGTCGAATTGATATTTATTTTAAAGTGTCTAATAATGTAGCTTATATAATAGTAAAATGCTCATAACATAACTTCAGCTTTACTTTATAAAGCTTTTCTAAAACTTAAAAATATGCTTGGTTTCATCTAAAATTCTTTGATTTAAGTTGTCAAAAATTCACATGCAAATTTTATAAATACCATGCAAACTGAAGTCTCTGGTTCAATAATAAGTATTAAGACCACTACTAGAATACTTAAATACTTGGTTTAAGAATGTATCTATATTCAAAATACCCTGACTAGGTGGAATTTTATTTCATTCAAGTGCATTTAAATTCCCAGTCAGGAAGGCTTAGTTTAATCAATTGTTTCATTTGAATACAAATTCTTCTTTGTGAATAATTCTTAATCTATCCTTTGTAACATAGAAAAAGTTTTTAGAATTTATAAGTTACATATTTAAAACAGATTTATGTCCCTTATTTATGATTTATTTGTAGCTATATGATAAAATTAAATGATCACTTTATCTTATTTTAATTAAAGAAGATTCTGGTGTAGAATATCTAATAAAATGTTTTGCTCATGGATATTTGTATTATTCTGAGCTTTTTTTTTGTTTTAATGAGGTTTAATTTACATACCATAAACATACCCACTTTACGTGTACAATTCAATGATTTTTAGTAAGTTTACAGAGTTATGCACCCATCATCACAATCCAACTTTAGAACGTTTCCATCACCTAAAAATATTGCTAGTACACATTTGCTGTCAGTCCCTGCTCTCGCCCCGTTCCACAGACAACCACCCATCAGATTTCTGTCCCTACAGATTTGACTTTTCTGGAAATTTTACAGAAATGGAATTATGCAATATGTACTCTTTTGTATCAGCTTCTAGAATAATGTTTTTGAGATTTACCCATACTGTAGCATAAATCAGTTGTTTGTTCTTTTTCATTGATGAGTAGTATTCCCTTGTATAGATATGAAACATTTTGTATATCCATCCATCAGTTGAAAGACATTTTGATTATTTCAAGATTTTTGATGTCATAAATAATGCTGCTTTATACATCTGTGTACAAATCTTAGCGTGGTCACATGTTTTTATTTATTTCGGGTAGATAACTGGAAGTGAGATTTCTTGGTCATATGATAAGTTTATGTTTAGCTTTTTGAGAAACTGTCAAATTAATTTGCAAAGAAACTGAACCAATTTTATATTTCTATCAGGTACGTGCAAGGATTCAGATTTCTCCATATTTTCACTACAAACGATGTTGTCTGTCTTGGATTATAGAGATTCCAGAGGCAGCAAAGTGGTATCTCATGGTTTTAATTTGTATTTCCCCTCATGAGTAATTATGTTGAGCATCTTTTCATATGTTTATTAGCCATTTATATACCATCTTTGGTAAAATGTCTATTTAAATCTTTTGCATATTTTAAAATTGGGTTGTTGTATTCTTATTATTGAGTTGTATGAGTTTTTTTTTTTTTAATATTCTGGGTACAACTCCTTTATCAGGTATATTATTTGCAACTATTTTCTCCTAGTCTGTTGCTTGTCTTTTCACTTTCATAATGGTGGCTTTTGAAATGTACAAGTTTGCATTTTCATGAAGCTCCGTTATCACTTTTGTTTTTCTTTTATCAGTTGTGCTTTTAATGTCATAATTAAGGAAAGTTGGCTTAAATCAAAGTCACTAAGGTTTACTTCTATATTTTCTTTTAAGATCTTTATAGTGTTAACTCTTACATCTAGGTCTATAATTTATCATGAGTTAATTTTTGTGTATGGTGTGATGTAAAAGCATAAATTTATCTCTTTGTAAGTAGTTATCAAATTGTCCCAACACCACTTACTGAAAAGAGAATCCTTTTCCCTACTGAATTTCATTAGCATCTTGGTTGAAAATTAATTGACCATAAATCCAATGGTTTATAACACACACTCACAATTGTGCTTCATTGATTTATATGTCTATCCTTACGCCAGTACCATAATGCTTTGATTACTATAGTCTGTACTGTAAGTTTTGTAATGGAAAAGTATAAGTGCTCCAACTTTGTTCTTTTTCAAAATCGTTTTTGCTATTCGGGATCCTTTGCATCTGCATATAAATGTTAGGATTAGTTTGTCAAATTTTGCAAAAAGTCTGTTGGGATACTAAGGATTGCATAGAAGCTATTGATCAATTTAGGGGGAATGTGAACAATATTGACTCTTCTGATTCGTGTACCTGGGATGTCTCTCCTTCATTCATATATTCTTTAATTTCTCTCAACACTGTTGTATAGTCTTGCCCTTTTTTTGTTAAATTTATCTCTAAGTAGTTTAATCTTTTGATGCTATCATAAATAGAAAAGTTTTCTTAATTTCATTTTCATATTGTTCATTGCTAGTACACAGAAATACAACTGGCCTTTTTTATACTGTCTTGTGTCCTATAACCTTGCTAAATTCATTTATTAGTTCTAGTAGGTTTTTTTTCCCCTTTTTTTGCCAGAAGAGGGGGAGCAGAAGAGGGTGGCTTAGGGTATTCTACATACAGAGTCATGCCATCTACAAATAGAGAAAGTTTTTCTTCTTCCTTCCAAGTTGGATTTTTTTTCTTGCCTGATTGCACTGGCCACAACCTCCGGTACAAGACTGAATAGAAAAGGTGAGGGTGAGCTCCTTTCTTTGTTCCTGATTTTAGGGAGAATCCAGTTAATCTTACACAGTTATACATGATGACAACTGTGGGTTTTCTATAGATGCCTTTCTTCAGGTTGAGGAAATTCCCTTCTTCTCTGATTTGTTGAGAGATTTTAATATGAATGGATGTTGGATTTGCTTTTGTGTGTCTTTTAAGATTATCATGTGATTTTTGTCCTTTATTCTATTAACAGGGTGTTGTTATTGTTGTTAGATGCTGTCAAGTAGGTGCCTGCTCATAGTGACTCTTTGTACCATATAACAAAACATTGCCCAGTCCCGCACCATCCTCACAATTGTTGTTATGCTTGAGCCCGTTGTTGCAGACACTGTGTCAGTCCATCTCATTGGGGATCTTTCTCTCTGTCACTGACCCGCTACATTACCAAACATGACGTCCTTCTCCAGGGACTGGTCTTTCCTGATAACTTGTCCAAAAATGCATTAAACAAAGTCTCACCATCCTTGCTTTTAAGAAGCTTTCTGTCTGTATTTTTTCCAAGACAGATTTGTTCATTCTTCTGGCAGCCATTGTACATTCAATATTCTTGGCCAACACCATAATTCAATGGTATCAATTCTTCTTCAATTTCCTTATGCATTGTCCAGCTTTTGCATGTAGCTTAGCTGATTGAAAATACCATCACTTGGGTCAGGCGCACCTTAGTTCTCAAAGTGATATCTTTGCTTTTCAACACTTTAAAGAGGTCTTTTGCAGCAGATTTGCCCAATGTAATATCATTTGATTTCTTTACTGTTGCTTGCATGAGCATTGATTGTGGATCCAAGTAAAATGAAATCCTCGACAACTCCAATATTTTCTCCATTTATTATGATGTTGCTTTTTGGTTCAGTTGTGAGGATTTTTGTTTTCTTTATGTTGAGGTGTAATCCAGTCTGAAGATTGTAGTCTTTGATCTTCATAAGTAAGTACTTCAAGTCATCTTCACTTTCAGCAAGCAAGGTTGTGTCATCTGCATATCACAAGTTGTTAATTGAGTCTTCTTCCAATCCTGATGCCATGCTCTTCTTCATATAGTCTGGTTTTTCAGATTATTAGCTCAGCATACAGATTGAATAAGTATGGTGAAAGGATACAACCCAGATGCACAAATTTTCTGATTTTAGACCACTCAGTATTCTGTTATCCTGATCAAACAACTACCTCTTTGTCTATGTACAGGTTCTGCATGAGCACAATTAAGTCTTCTGGAATTTCCATTCCAATATTACCTGTAATTTGTTATGATCCACACAGTCAAATGCTTTTGCATAGTCAATAAAACACAAGTAAACTTCTTTCTAGTATTTTCTGCTTTCGGTCAAGACTTATTTGACATCAGCAATAGTATCCCTCCTTCCATGTCCTCTTCTGAATCCAGCTTGAATTTCTGGCAGTTCCCTGTCAATGTACTGCTGCAACCATTTTTTAATTATCTTCAGCAAAATTTTACTTATATCGTTCAATAATTTCTGCATTCTGTTGGATTACCTTTCTTTGGAATGGGCACAAATATGGATCTCTTCCAGTCAGTTGGCCAGGTAGCTGTCTTTCAAATTTCTTGGCATGGATGAGTGGGCACTTCCAGCTTTGCATCCATTTTTGAAACATCACAACTGGTATTCCGTCAGTTCTTGGAGCTTTGTTTTTTCACCAATGCCTTCAATGCAGCTTGGATTTCTTCCTTCAGTACCTTTGGTTCTTGATCATACGCTACCTGAAATTGTTTTTGGTACAGTGACTCTGTGTATTTCTTCCACCTTCTTTTGATGCTTCTTGTGTCATTCAATAAACAAAACCCACTGCCATCAAATCAATTATGATGCATAGTGACCCACCTGTCTTAGGCTGGTGTCTCTAGAGAAGCAAAACCAGTAAAGTGTATACATATACAGAGAGAGATTTATATCAAAGAAACAGCTCATGCAGTTGTAGAGGCTGGAATGTCCCGAGTCTGTGGATTAGGATAGAGGCTTCTCCTGATTCATGTAGCCAAAGTGGCTGGCGAACCCAAGATTGGCAGGTTGGATAGCAAAGCTCTTGTTCACAGGCTGTGTATATCGACGAATCCGAAGACAGGCATATAAGCTGGTAGCTCAAGTCCCAAGAACCAGAGATCAGACGAACAGGGGGCAGCTGCAGAATCCAGAGTGAGCAAAAAGCCAGAACATCTGCTTATATTTGGATGCAGGCCACACCCCCAAGGAAACTCCCTTTCAGCTATTGGCTACTCACAGCAGATTCAATTATGGGAGTGATCACATATAAACACTGAGAATCATGGCCCAGCCAAGCTGACACATAATCTTAACTATCACACCACTCTATAAAACAAAGTAGAACTTCCCCATAGGTTTTCCAAGGCTGTACATCTCTAAGGAAGCTGACTGCCACATCTTTCTCCTGGGTAGTGGCTTTCTGTTAGCAGCCAAGTCGTTTCACCACTGTGCCACCAGGGATCCCTCATTTTGCCTATACAATCCTTCCATATTGCAACTTGGGGCTTGAATTTTTCTTCAGTTCTTTCAGCTTGAGAAATGCCTAGCATGTTCTTGCCTTTGGTTTTCTAACTCCAGGTCTTTGCACATTTCAATTTCTTCATCTTTAGCGTTAGTGAGTCGTGTGTAAATTTGAATAATAGTCATATTTCCTGGTGTTCATTGTAGCCATATGTATATTATCCTATAACTGACAGGATTGTACTTCAGGATAGATCTTGACATGTTCTTTCTGACAATGAATGCAATGCCATTCCTCTTCAATTTGTCTTTCCTAGCATAGTGGACCATCTGATTGTCTGATTCAGAATGACCAGTACCAGTCCATTTCAGCTCACTAATGCCTAGGATATTGATCTTTATGGGTTTCACTTCATTTTTGATGACTTCAATTTTCATAGATTCATACTTCGTACATTCTGTGTTCCAATTATTAATGGATGTTTGCAGCTGTTTCTTTTCATTTTGTGTCATGCCACATCAGCAAATGAAGGTCCTGAAAGCTTTATTCTATCCACATTATTAAAATCGACTCTACTTTGGAGAGGCAGCTCTTCTCCAGTCATACTGTGAGTGCCTTTCAACCTGAGGGGTTGATCTTTGACACTACGCCATGCAATGTTCTGCTGCTATTCATAAGATTTTCACTTGCCAATTTTTTAGAAGTAGATCTCCAGGTCCCACTTTCTAGTCTGTCTTAGTCTGGAAGCTCCCCTAAAACCTGTTCACCATGGGTGAACCTGCTGGTTTTTGAAATACTGGTGGCATAGCTTCCAGCATCACAGTAACACTCAAGCCACTGCAGTACCACATACTGACAAACCAATGGTGGATTAATATGTATTACATTAATTGGTTTTCTGATATTAAACTAAGCCTCATATTCCTGGGATGAATCCCACTTGGTTATAGTTTAAATCCTTGTAATATACTGCTCTATTCAGTTTGCTAATGTTTTTTGCACAATTTTGTGCTTATGTTCCTGGGAGACATTTACCCATACCTTTTTGTTTATTGTAATATACTTATCTGAGTTTACCATCAGGACACTATAACTTCATAGAATGAGTTGGGAAGTTATCCCTACTCCTCTATTTTTATGAAATAGTTTATAAAAAATTGTCATTTCTTCTTTAAACACTTTATAAAATTTACCAATGCAACCATTTGGGCTGGCCTTTTCTTTGTTAGAAAACATTATTATTACAAAGTCAAAATTCTATTTATGTCTGTTACGGATGGAATTGCATCCCCCCCCCCCCAATATAAATGGTGTAAATTCTAACCCCTATACCTGCGGATGCAATCCCATTTGGGAATATTGTTTTCTTTGTTATGTTAATGAGACCATAACACTGTAGGGTATGTCTTAAACATAACCAATTTTAAGATATAAAAAAAGCAGAGTAGGCACAAAAGTGAGTAAGGACAGATGGAGGAAAGATACATATTATGTGGAGATCACCAAGGACAAGAATGCTAGAGAAGCTGAGACAATGATTTTCCTCCAGAGAGGACAGGGAGAGCCTTCCCCTAGAGCTGGTGCCCTGAATTCAGACTTTTAGCTTCCTAGACTATAAGACTTCATCTCACTTTGGACATGTTATCAGGAGGGATCAGTCCCTGGAGAAGGACATCATGCTTGGTAAAGCAGCAGGTCAGTGAAAAAGAGGAAAACCCTCAACTGGATGGATTGACACAGTGGCTGCAACAATGGGCTCAAACATAGCAAGGATTGTGAGGATGGTGCAGGACTGGGCAGTGTTTTGTTCTGTTGTACACAGGGTTGCTATGAGTTGGAAGTGACTTGATGGCACCTAAAAACAACAACAACAACAAAATGTAAGAAGAAAACAAATTCTGTTCATTAAAGCCACTCACTTGTGGTATTTCTGTTACAGCAACACTAGCAAACTAAGACAATGTCTGTTCAGATTTTCCAGTTCTCTTTCCTGAGGTAGTTTTGATAATTTGTATCTTTCTAGTAATTTGTTATTTTATTCCAAGTTGTCTAACTTGCTGGCACAAAGTTTTTCTTCATATTCACTTACGATTATTTTAATTTCTGTAAGATAAATAAGAATGTCTCGTTTTTCATTTCTGAATTTGATATTTTGTGTCTTCTCTCTCTCTCTTTTTTCTTCTAATAATGCTAGCTATGATTTTGTCAATTTTATTGACCTCATCAGAGAAATAACTTTTGGGCTCATTAATTTTCTCTCTTATTTTTCTGCCTTCTATTTCATTGATTTTTGCTCTAATCTTTATTATCTCCTTCCTTTTGCATGTTTTGGGTTTGCTCTTTTTCTGTTTTCTAAGATAGAAGCTTAGTTTTCTAATATAGATGTTTAAAGCTATACATATCCCTTTAAGCACTGCTTTAGCTTTGTTCTACAAATTGTTATATGTTGTGTCTTGATTTCATTCAGTTAAAAATATCTTCTCATTTTGCCTGTGATCTTTGTTGACCCAAGGGTCATTTAAAAGCGTGTGGTTTAACTTACAAATATTTGTGGATTTCCAAATTTTCTTCTGTTATTGATTTCTAAATGAATTTTATTGGTATTAGAAAATATAGTTTATATGAATTCAATCCTTTTAAATTTATTGACCTAGCATATGGCTGCCAATTCTCAAGCCCTGTCTCACCCTCATATGACCAAATAAATGGAGCTGAGTGGATGAAAATAGGAGTAGCTCCAGGATAGAACTCCAGTCTCCACTGTCTTTACCAAGTATCTTAGTCATCTAGTGCTGCTATAACAGAAATACCACAAGTGGATGGGTTTAACAAAGAGGAATTTATTTTCTCACAGTCTAGTAATCTAGAAGTACAAATTCAGGGTCCTCAGCTCCAGCAGAAGGCTTTCTCTCTCTGTCGACTCTGGAGTTAGGTCCTTGTCATTGATCTTCCCCTGGACTAGGAGCTTCTCCATGCAGGAACCCTGGATCTAAAGGACACGCTCTGCTCCTGGCACGGCTTTCTTGGTGGTATGACATCCCCATGTCTCTCTGCTCATTTCTCTCTTTTATATCTCAAAAGAGATTGGCTTAAGACACTATCTAATCTTGTAGATCTCATCAGTATAACTGCCACTAATCCATCTTATTACATCATAGTGATAGAATATACAACACATAGGGGAATCACATCAGATGACAAAATGGTAAACAATCATACAATACCTGGAATCATGACCTAGCCAAGTTGACAGATATTTTGGGGGGACACAATTCAACCCATGACACCAAGGTTCAGAAGTTTTTCTTGAATAAATACATCTAAGTTGTTATATTCCTTTGATCAATTTCCAGATTCCTAAAATGGTTGTATTTGCCAATTTTGTGCAACTTTTTCATTTCTTTTGGGGACAGCATTTGCTGAGCTCCTTACTCAGCCTTTCTAGAAGGCCCACCTTCTCCTAGCAGACATTTCACTGAGTAGTAACAATTTTCTAGAACCTCACTTGCAGTTAATAAGATGCAGGCATATAAATACAGATAAATTGTAGTATACTCCAATAAGAGAATAAAAATGTTTCACAGCCCACAAAGAATAGAAACCGTGTTCAGTCCTGGAGAATCTCTAGAAGAGGCAGTATTTGTTTACTCTTTAAATGTACAGAAAAATCTCTATAGTCAAATATCTTTGATTAATCTAAAAATGTTGTTATTCCTGTTAGTTGCCATGGAGTTAACTTCAGTTCACGGTGACTACAAGTGTGCAGAGTAGAACTTCCCCATAAGGTTTTCAAGACTGTGACCTTTTGGAAGTAGATCACCAGGCCTGTCTTTTGAGGTGCTTCTGTGTGGGTTCAAATCACCAATGTTTAGTCTAGTAATCCAGTACTTAATCGTTTTCACCATCCAGGAACCCAACGTAAAAATAATTCTATGCAAAACTGCAATACACTAAGCATCGGTACAAAGAAATAGTCTTGATAAAAATAGTTATGTTAACTGTCATAAAATATCCATAGGAAAATATTTCGATGTGGCTGATTCCTACCCAAGAAGAAAATATGTCTACATTTGTTGTCAGGAGAAAAGCTCGAAGTGAATGATTCCATCCAAATGGCGTGCACTGAGTTTCCCCTGCATCAGGCTCAATCCTACATACTGGATCCCAGTGGCTCAGTGGTTACGTGCTTGGCTGCTAACTGAAAGGTCTGCAGTTTGAACTCACCAGCAGCTCCGCAGGAGAAGGATGCGGTAGTCTTCCATAAAGATCTACAGCTTTGGAAACCCTATGGGGTGGTTTTACTCATTCTACAGGGTCACTATGAGTCAGAATCGACTAGACAGCAACAGGTATTTTATTTATTTATTTACTTTTGGACTCAGAGCTCAGGGGAGATTACTGAATGTCTACCTGAAAAATACATCAAACATCTAACATCAAACATCACAAGGACATATTTTTGTTCAAAAGATCAAACTGTTGTATGTTGCCTAATTTTTTTCTACAATAAGTACATGCAATATTTAAAAAAAAAAAAAAAAAAGGCACCTCAGCAAAGTAACCGTTCCTGGTCTGAGATGGGCTGTTTTATTCATTACTTTGGTAAAAAAAAGAAAAGTGTAAACAAACAATCAAAGGACTCTGTCACTCCCCAGTCCCCACCCTACCACAAAAACACTTCCCCCAACTTGTTGTTGTTAGGTGTTGTCGAGTCTGTTCCGACTCATAGCGACCCTAGATACAGCAGAACTAAACACTGCCCAGTCCTCCACCATCATCACAAATGTTGCTATGCTTGAGCCCATCATTGCAGCCACTGTGTCAATCTATTTCACTGAGGCTCTTCTTCTCTTTCTTTGGCTCTCTACTTTACCAAGCATGATGTCCTTCTCCAGGGACTGATCCCTCCTGATAACATGTCCAAAGTATGTGAGACGTAGTTTTGCCACCCTTGCTTCTAAGGAGCATTCTGGTTGTACTTCTTCCAACACAGGTTTGTTTGATCTTTTGTTAGTCCATGGTATATTCAGTATTCTTTGCCAACACCACAATTCAAAAGTGTCAATTCTTTTTCAGTCTTCCTTATTCATCATGCAGCTTTCACACGCATACGAGGCCATTGAAAACACCATGGCTTGGGTGAGACACCTTAGTCTTCAACGTGACATCTTTGCTTTTCAATACTTTAAGGAGATCTTTTGCAGCAGATTTGCCCAATGCAATGCATCTTTTGATTTCTTGACTGCTGCTTCCATAGGTGTTGATTGTGGATCCAAGTAAAATGAAATCCTTGACAATCTCAGTCTTTTCTCCGTTTGTCGTGATGTTGCTTATTGGTCCAGTTGAGAGGATTTTTGTTTTCTTTATGTTGAGGTGTAGTCCATACTGAAGGCTATAGTCTTTGATCTTCATCAGTAAGTGCTTCAGGTCCTCTGCACTTTCAGCAAGCAAGGTTGTGTCATCTACGTGTCAAAGATTGTGAATTAGTCTTTCTCCAATTCTCATGCTGCCTTTTTCTTTATATAGTCCAGCATCTCAGATTATTTTTGTCAGCATATAGATTGAATAAGTATGGTGAACGGTTACAACCCAGACATGCACTTTTCCTGATTTTAAACCACACAGTGTCCTCTTGTTCTGTTCAAACAGCTGCCTCTTGGTCTATGTACAAGTTCTGCATGAGCACAATTAAGAATTCTGGGATTCCCATTCTTCGAAATGTTATCTTTAATTTGTTATGATCCACACAGTCGAATGCCTTTCCATAGTCAATAAAACACAGGTTAACATCTTTATGGTGTTCTCTTCTTTCAGCCAAGATCCATCTGGCATCAGCAGTGATATCCCTCGTTCCACATCCTTGTCTGAATCTGGCTTGAATTTCTGGCAGTTCTCTGTCAATGTACTGCTACAACCATTTTTGAATTATCTTCAGCAAAATTTTACTTGTGTGTGATATTAATGATTTTGTTTGATAATTTCTGCATTCTTTTGATCACCTTTCTTTGGAACTATCAGCACCAAAATATAAGCAAAGAACTTAAACTCAGGAATTTTTGGCTGCCAGTGGAGAGACACTAGTCACTGCTCTCTATCTTCCTTTCTTCCTTTCTTCTTCCTCTCTTTTCTATCTTCATCCTTCTCCTCCTCTTTCTTTTTCTAATTCCTATCCTCTCTCTCATTTGTTTTTCTCTCTCTCTCTTTTCCTTTCCCCATGAAAATAGGAAGCTAATATTGTAGGATGACGTATCTTAGACTTGAAAGAAAAATAGTGGCTAAACACTGGTATCTGATTTTTATTCAGGACAAAATATTAATAAATTTTGAAATTAATTTATCCCAGAAAAAAAGGCTAGAGAATATCTTAGTTTTTAAGGTTAGAATTATAATTAGGGTTTCTGTATTAGATAAGAAATAGGATAAGATTTTATGTAAATAAAACAATTCAAGTAAAAAAGATACTTATGAGAAGGATCCAACATGGCACCATTGACATATGCACTATGCCTTCTCTCTGTAGCAAAGACCTGAAAAACTAAGTAAAATAAACACAAACATCAATCTTGAAACCCTAAGCATCAAATGAATGGATAAAGAACTAGATTAAATACTGACTACAAGAAGAAACTGGTGGAAAACAGAGAATGAGGAGAGATACAGAGTGGAGGTCCTCTGCCAACTAACAGGGCGCATCTTGGAACTCAACCAGCAATGATCCTGGATGGGGAGTATGGGAAGGCAATTTCATAGCACTCCCAACAGGAGACAGAGTACCCGGAGAAACAATGATATCCCATCCCTCATCCTTCTGATGAGTAGCAGCAAGAACTCCTCCAGCCTGGCAGCCCCCACTGCTGGGGTCCACAATAGGAGCCCCCACCTCAGCCCACTCTACCCCCCACTTGCCCCTGTTCCTACAGGTTCCCACCAAATCACCATTATTTTTCCTTATTTATTTCCTTTCTCCTCTGTCTTTTTTTCTTCCTCTCACCTAGTCCCATATGTCACCTCCTCTCTCTTCCCACTGCACCCCTCCCCGGGTCCATCTTGCCCCCACTCACCAGCTCCCACTATACTGTCATTTTTCTTTGTTCATTTGTTTTTTTCCTTTTCTCCCTTTTCTTTTTCCCTTCCACTTACCTCATACAGTCAATAAAATCCACCACATAAATAAAACAAAAGAATCACATGATCATCTCAACTGACACAGAAAAAGAATTTGATAAATTTCTACAACTATTCCTGATAAAAACTCTTAATAAAATAAGAATAGAAGGGAAATTTCTCAACATAATACAGGGTATCTATATAAAACCAACAGCCAATATCATTCTCAATGGAGAGAGGCTGAAATCATTCCCCCTGAGAACAGAACAAGACAAGGATGCCCTTATCACCATTTCTATTTCACATTGTGGTGGAACTCCTAGCTAGAGCAATATGGCAAGAAAAAGAAATAAAGGGCATCCAAATTGAAAAGGAAGAAGTAAAACTATCCTTATTCATAGATGATATGATCCTATACTTAAAGCGTCTCAAAGATTTCACAAGAAAACTACTGGAAGTAATAGAAAAATTCGGCAGAGTAGCAGGATACAAGATCAGCAAACAAAAATCAGTTGGATTCCTATGCTCCAAAAAAGAGAACTTTGAAAAGGAAGTTAAGAGAACAATAGCATTTATAGTAGCAATATCATTTATAGTAACCCCTAAAAAGATAAAATGCTTAGGAATAAATGTAACTACAGACATAAAAGATCTATACAAAGAAAACTACAAAACACTATTGCAAGAAACCAAAAGAGACCCACATAAATGGAAAATATACCATATGCATGGATAGAAAAACTCAACATTGTGAAAATGTCAATTCTACCCAAAGCAATCCACAGATATAATGCAATCTGATCCAAATACTAACAGCATTCTCTAACAAAATGGAAAAACTAATCACCAACTTTGCATGCAAAGAGGTCCCAGATAAGCAAAGCATTATTGAACAAAAAGAAAAAAGTAGGAGGCCTCACACTACTTGATCTCAGAACCTATTATACAGCCACATTAGCCAAAATAGCCTGGTATTGGTACATTGACAGACACATAGACCAGTGGAACAGAAATCGAGAACCCAGACATAAACACATCCACCTATGGTCAACTGATTTTTGACAAAGGACCAAAGTCCACTGAATGAGGAAAAGACATTCCTTTTAACAAATGGTGCTGGCAAAACTGGATGTCCATCTATAAAAAATGAAACAGGACCAATATCTCACACCATATACAAAAACTAACTCAAAATGGATCAAAGACCTAAATGTAAAACCTAAAACCATAAAGATAATGGAAGAAAAAATACTGACAATGCTAGGAGTCCTAATATATGGCATAAATAGAATATAATCCATAACTAACAATGTATGAACACCAGAAGAGAAACTAGATAACTAGGAGCTCCTAAAAATCAAACATTTAGGCTCATCAAAAGACTACATCAAAGAGTAAAAACAGAACCTACAGACTGGGAAAAAAATTTTGGCTACTACATATCTGACAAGGATCTAATCTCTAAAATCTATATAATACTTCAACACTTCAACAACAAAACGACAAACGATCAAATTAAAAAATGAGCAAAGTATATGAACAGACACTTGACCAAAGAAGGCATTCAGGCAGCTAATAGATACATGAGGAAATGCTCACAATCATTAGCTATTAGCAAAATGCACATTACTGGCAATAAACAAACAAAAAAATACAAAAATTAACAAATGTTGGAGAGGTTGCAAGGAGGTTGGAACTCTCATGCACTACTGGTGTGAATGTAAAATGGCACAACCACTATGGAAAATGATATGGTTCCTCCTTAAAAAGCTAGAAATAGAAATACCACGTGATCCAGCAATCCCAGTCCTAACAATATATTCTAGAGAAATAAGATCTGTCACATGAATAGACATATGCATACCTGTGTTCACTGCAGTATTATTCACAACAGCAAAAAGATGGAAACAGTATAGGTGGCCATCAACAGATGAATGGATAAACAAATTATGGTACATACACACAGTGGAATACTACACAATGACTAAGAACAATGATGAACCCTCCAAACATCTTACAATGTGAATGAATCTGGAGGGCATTATGCTGAGTGAAATAAGTCAATCACAAAAGGACAAACATTTTATGACATCACTATTATAAAAACTCAAGAAAAGGTTTACATGCAGAAGGAAACAATCTTTGATGGTTACGAGGGAAGAGGTTGGTGGGAAGGGGAAATCACTAACTAGATAGTAGACAAGTGGTAACTTTGGTGAGGGAAAGACAATATACAATACAGGGGAAGTCAGCACAGCTTGACCAAAGCAAAGTCATAGAAGCTTCCTAGACATATCCAAACACCTTGAGAGACCAAGTTACTCGGGCTGAGAGCTAGGGACTATTGTCTCAGGAGACATCTAGGTCAAATGGCATAGTATAGTTCATAAAGAAAATGTTCAACATCGTACTTTAGTGAGTAACGTCTGGGGTCTTAAAAGCTTGGGAGTGGCCATCTGAGATACATCTATCGGTCCCATCCCATTAGGAGCAAAGAAGAATGAAGAAAACCGAAGATACAAGGAAAATAGTAGATTTTTCCAAAGGACTAATGGATCACATGAGCCACATCCTCCACAAGCCTGAGCCCAGAAGGACTAGGTGGTGCCCAACTACCACCACCAGCCATTCTGACAAGTATCACGTGAGAGTGCCCAGACAGAGCTGGAGACAGATGTAGAACAAAATTCAAATTCACACACACACACACACACTTACTAGTCTGACGAAGCCTGGAGGAATCCCTGAGACTAGCGTTCCCAGACACCCTGCTAACTCAGAACTGAAGCCACTCCAGATGTCCACCTCTCAGCCAAAGATTAGATAGGCCTATAAAACAAAAAACTACTCTAAAGCTTCTTAGTTCAATCAAATATTGGAGACCAAATGGGCAAAGCCTACCCAATAGCAAAAATGAGAAGGCAAAGGGACAGGAAAACTCAACAAATGGACACACACATAGGAAACCCTGGAGTGGAGAGGGGAAGAGGGAGAGTGCTGACAAAATGTGGGGATTGCAATCAATGTCACAAAATTATTTGTGTATAAATTTTTGAATGAGAAACTAATTTGCACTGTAAACTTTCACCTAAAGTGCAATAAAATAAAAAGAGAGATACTTAGATGCATCTTAGATTTAAAACCAGTTAAACCAGTTGCCATCGAATGGATTCTGATTCATAATGACCTCATATGTGTCAGAGTAGAAATGTGCTCCATAGGGCTTTCAATGGCTGATATTTCAGAAGTAGATCACCAGGCTTTTCTTACTAGGTACCTCTAGATGGGCTCTAACTTTCAGTGTTTTAGTTAGCAGCTGAGCACCTTAATCATTTGCACCACCCAGGGACTACCCTCCTACATTTAAATAGTGCTATTAAATTCCTCTCTCCTTTATTGTATGATTAAAATTTTCTAAAGTTTCAATAAAGAGATCAATTAAAAAAAAAAAAAACAGATCTTGGCTTCATATATCTACTATGGGTCTGACATGGTACTATGTGTGGTGAAAGGCATGGTGATGTATAGAGTTTGAGCCCTGTTACAGGAACCAACAATAAAATGGTGAAACTTCATTGCATGTAACAAAAACAACCAATACTGGCCAACAGCGGGTGAGTAGCAAATAAATGTAAAGAGTACTAATAAATCATACATGAATGAGAGCTTTTCCATCTGGGATGGTTAAAAATGTTTATAGCCTGAAATAAAATGTTAAAATAAATTATATTCAGTTTTGTTTGAATTCATTGGAATTGATACTATTTTAAGCTATTCTAGTATCCCCTGCCGAAAGAAGGGGAAAGGGTACTCATGTTTCAGCTAATTGGTGTCTCTGATTCAATGCATAAAACAGTATAATTAATATACTCTTTAAAAAAATCTTTGTTATTTTAGAATTTGTGGAACATCTGGGATTACTATGCAAACTTTTTTTTGTTATCCTCAAAAATAATTTTTTTTCCAAACTTATTTTTTTGTTTAGTTTTGAAATCAGAGTGCAGTTTTAAGAAAAATTTAACCCATGTGTTTTTATCCATCAATTCTTAATTTGTTAAAAGTGTGGTATTGTTTTTAACTGCTATTTGATGTTTGTTACAGAAGGTGTTCTTTTTTTTTTTTTAGCTATTTTAATGATATTTTAATTCCTCTTCTAAAACAAAATGATTCATTTTTAGCCAGGGGATTACAAAACAATCTGTAGGAAAAAATCATCTCAGGTCTTGCAAGTTCGCACTTACCCTTTCTTGAATGCAGCATCATTGGAGGCGTAAGACCCTGAGTACAACAGGGTACAATAAGAAAGAGAGACGAGATATGTGCTTCACTTAAAATTGTACAAGTCACTGTGGATGGCTTTCATCTTTCATCATGAAGAAAGAGTACATTCAGACTTATGGATGAATCAGACGGGAGTTGGCATAACCTCTGTGTTTGTTCTATACACTCTCTAGAACAATTCAAGTAAAATTATCTGAGATGCGTTCAGGATGAAACCATGCCAAAGTACAAGATATGTATAAGAAGGAAAAGATTTCCATTCAGTAAGTTTTTGAGAGTGATTGAATGAGATGTGAATATTGTTGGATAATGCTTTTCTACTCTTAGGAGATAACATATGATCAAGAACCGATGATATTGAAGGAAGAAGTCCAAGCTGCATTGACAGCATTGGTGAAAAAACAAGGCTCCAAGAATGGACGGAATACCAACTGAGATGTTTCAGCAAACAGATTCAGCACTGGAGGAGCTCACTCGTCTATCCCGAGAATTTTAGAAGACAGCTACCTAGTCAACTGACTGGAAGAGATCCACATTTGTGCCCATTTCAAAGGAAGGTGATCCAAGAGAATGCAGAAATTATTGAGCAAGGTTATTAATATCACAAGCAAGTAAAATTTTCTGAACATAATTCAAAAACTGGTTGCAATAATACACGGACAGGGAACTGCCAGAAATTCAAGCTAGATTCAGAAGAGGATGTGGAATGAGGAATATTACTGCTGTTGTCAGATGTATCTCGACTGAAAGCATAAAATACCAGAAAGATGTTTATTTGTGTTTTATTGACTATGCAAAGGTGTTCAACTAGTGGGTCATAACAAATGATGTATAGCATTGTGAAGAATGGGAATTCCAGAACACTTAATTCTGCTCATTGGAACCCAAACATAGACCAAGAGACAGTCATTTGAACAAAGCAAGGGGATGCTGCGTGGTTTACAATCAGGAAAGGTGTGCATCGGAGTTGTATCCTTTCACCATACTTATTCAATCTGTATGGTAAGAAAATGATCCAAGAAGCTGGACTATATGAAGAAGAACGCAACACCAGAATTGGAGGAAGACTTCTTAACAATCTGTCATATGCAGATGACACAACCTTGCCTGCTGAAATCAAAGAGGGTTTGAAGCACTTACTGATGAAGACCAAAGACTACAACCTTCAGTATAAAGAAAACAAAAATCTTCACAACTGGACCAATAAGCAACATCATGATAAATGAAGAAAATATTGAAGCTGTCAAAGATTTCACTTCACTTGGATCCACAATCAACTCCCATGGAAGCAACAGTCAAGAAATCAAACAATGTATTGCATTGGGCAAATCTGCTGCAAAAGGCCTCTTCAAAGTGTTGAAAAGCAAAGATGTCACTTTGAGGACTAAGGTGAGCCTGACCCAACCCATGGTATTTTCAATTGCCTCATATGCATGTGAAAGCTGGACGATGAATAAGGAAGATCCAAGAAGAATTGATGCATTTGAATTCTGGTGTTGGCAAAGAATATTGACTATACCATGGAATGCCAGAAGAACAAGGAAGTCTGTCTTGGAAGAAGTACAGCCAGTGTGCTCCTTGGAAGTGAGAATAGTGAGACTTAATTTCACATACTTTGGACATGTTATCAGGAGGGACCAGACCCTAGAGAAGGACATCATGCTTGGTAAAGTAGAGGGTCAAGGAAAAAGAGGAAGACCTTCAATGAGATGGATTGACACAGTGGCTGCAACAATGGGCTCAAACATAACAACGATTGTGAGGATGGCGCAGGATGGGGTGGTGTATTGTTCTGTTTTACACAGGGTTGCTATGAGTTGGAACCAACTCAAAGGCACTTAGCAACAAAACACTCTTAGGGGAAGCCAGCCCTGAGATAGCAACACTAGTGTTTTAAGACTGAATCTATGAATCAGCAACATGCATCTATTCATCCAATCACTACTCAGTTCAAAGTATCCAGAGCTAAGGAGGAGTAATGGGAGACAGGATTAGCCAGAGGGACTGGTTTACACATAGGTGAAACTGGTAGCTGCTAGTGGCATTAGGACATGGTTTATCATGAGAATCTCTCTCCACATAGCCTGTCTCTGAAATCTGGTATCCCATGATTAAGGATTTTTTTCCTTTGGCTAAATACTTTGTCCTCTATAACAATTCATGTTATCCCATGTAAAGAAACACAATAATCCTTCTTAGTGAGCTTTAGTAATTACATTTATCAGAGTCCTTCCAGAGAATATGAGTTTTGATGGGGAAGGATGGATTTTGCTTTTTTCAGAGTTTTGATAAGACTAGCTAATAGACTTTGTACAAGTCTCTCAAAGTGCACTCAATTTGCCCAAATCCTGTCTATATAGGTTAAAAGATATAGTAGAAAGAAACTTCCTGCCATGATCATAGTTCATTGCAAAGCAATCTGTCTAAGAAATTCTGTAGTTGGTTGAGCCATTTATAACCTATGAAAAACTGGGTGGTTCCTAGCTACCGTCACTGAATGTTTTGATCAAAGATTCTATAGAAGAATCCTAATCAAAAGGGGTAAAACTATGGAACAAGATTTAAAATTCTCAATGGAATCCAGATTTTCTGGAGCCATTGAGGCTGGATGAGTCCTTGAAACTCTTGCCCTCAGATAATCTTTAAACTTTAAACCAATACTATCCCCTGATGTCTTCTTTGAACCAAAATACAGCTTATTTTAATTAGAAAGTACATCTGCTTTATACAGCTTTATTTTAATTAGAAAAGTACATCTGCTTTAAGCACTGTGCTTTTTTAAAGAATTATCTCTGTGAGATCAAATTGACAACAGTAACTTCAAAGGTCGGATGGGAAGCTTAGGGGATAATGAGCTTAATATAATGGTTGTGGAATAATGTGGAAAAGGATAACAAGAATGTCACACAACTTGAAGAATGTAACCAATGTCATTGAACTATACATGTAGAAATTGTTGAAATAATATATCTTTTGCTGTGTATACTTTCACCAAAATTTAAAAAAAACAATAAAAATCCTAGAAAAAAATTCAGTCTCAGTTTTCTCTGGCACAGTTCTTTTGGTGTGAGTTTTCTTGAATACATCCGGTTTAAGAATTTTTTCCTCTATTGAAAGGCAAAATAACCAGGCAACAGTTACATATATGTTCGCTCAGTTCTGCTGAGATGGTATTATAAGAAGGCAAAAGAGGGAGAGGTTCTCTTCCAAAGGTTTTAGAGTTAACATTAAAACTCTCAAGGTGGAAATTGAATCTGTAAAAAATATGAGTGACTAATCCCAAACGTGGCTCATAATAAATGCCTAGTGGTAGTAATAACATCACAGAGCCCTGGTGGCACAGTGGGTAAAGTGCTCGGCTGCTAACTAAAAGGTCATCTGTTCAAACCCACCAGTAGCTCCAGGGGAGACAGATGTGTCAGTCTGCTTAAGGATTACAGCCTTGGAAGCCTTATGGGTCAGTTGTACTCTGTCCAATAGGGTCACTATGAGGCACAATCAACTTGATGCCAAAGGGTTTTGTTTTTCAGTAATAATATCTACATTTTTGAAAAAAATTGGGGATCTCTTTAAACATTGCACTCATATATATTCTCATTTTATCATCACATCCTCATAAGGAAAACATTATGATCACCCATTTTTACAAACATAATAGCTTAGTCTCAGGGTAGCTATGCAAAAATCTTTGAAGAAAGACTCTGATTCTATTTTATGATACTATAGTTTAGTCTTCACTCAGGCAACTCTTTCATTGTTCCACAATGAGGGCCATAGAAATCCTTCAAATTTTCCTTGAAGAATGTGCTTTTCAGAATAAAAGTTTCTGATGTCCATTCTAGGGCAGGGTTAAGAGGCCAGTCTCAGAATGTCTAAAACTACCTATGAGGTCTAACATCTGAGTAGGTTTATAGATTCTTTTTGCCCTTCTTTCTTAATGCAGTGGAACTGAACCAAAGTTGTAATTCTTGGAGAGTTTCAGAATGGTAAATGCAGTTCAAACCTGGGTGCTGACTGCCTACTGCATGTTGAAAGGTAATTGAATAGGAGCAAGCACAAGTGCAATTGGATATGTAGGCTAGAGGCACTAAGTTGCAGCCTCAAAGAGGTCACACTGAAATGAATTTTTTAAAAGGACTATAAAATTGCATCTAAGATAGATGGGGAGCAAAAGCAATATTTAAATGAAATTGTTATGGATATAAGTCACTTTTCCGGGCATTATAACCGCTTCTAACATAAAATATGTTTTCACTTCATATATAAAACATTGTTATTATTCATATCTTATGACATGTTAACATATTAAAACTTAAATGTTTAATGCATATATTAAAATTTTGTGTCATCATTAACCCAGCTGATGAATTCTGTTTGAAAAAAATAATGGAAAAGATATATCAAGAGAGATAATTTTTATAATTAGAATAAAAATATGTAACTTGAAGTGTGGTAAGATAAAAATGTCTAATTCAAAGTTCTAAACCCTTTTTTTTTTTTTGCTCGTGGGAATCCTACTGCCATTTGTTTTTCTATTAAATGACATTTCAAATACTTTATTATAAACATAAATCACATCTCCTTTCAAGAAGGCAAACGACAAACTAAACTGAGATCTGACTTGCATTTCTATGCTCTCCCCAGGACTAAATAGATGAGCAGTTGCTTTATAGATTGTATCTGAAGGATAAACAAAGAGAGACTGTAGGTTACAGAAAACATATCACTTGAAACTGACATCTGCCCTTTAGTTCACAAGCATCATCCTAAACCTTGTCACTTCAGCTGACATCTGTTACACATCCAGACAAACTAGGTTCAAGAAAAGGGTAACTCCATCTACAGTTGATTAGAAAAAAATATATATGTATACATATGTGTGTATATATATACACACACACATATTATATATATTTTTAACTGTCATAGTTCATATGTAGATAGGACTTCTTCTTCAATAGGATTTTAAAATGCCAAAAAATGCTATTTTTCTCATGCTAGTCCACTTAGATCTAGTAGTGGATGCTATGGAAGACACTGTATTATGTGCCCAAGTATACTTCCTCTCTGGTATCTGAAATTTCCACCGTTAGTTTGATTTCTTTGAATTAAAGCACCTCAAGAAGAACATTGTTAGATGTACACATTACCTAGCATGAGTAACTGATGAATATATTTACACTAATGATCATCAATTGCTACTTTCATAGAGAAAAATTACTTTGAAATAGAAAAAAAAAAGAACTGCCCTGGAATGAGACAATGAGTGATTACAACTAGACCCTAGAGCTGGACCTTTGCTACTGGAAGTGTTGTCTGCTGAAGCATCAGCATCACTTCGGACATGGTTAGAAATGCAAATGCTCAGTTTCTACCCCACACCTACTGAATCAGAGCTCCTAGGAGAAGGAGTCACGAGTCTTCATTTTATGAAGCTCTTCAGGTGGTTTTGATGCCTGCTAGCATTTATCTGGCACTGGTTTAGAGTAGAAAACAGTGAGTGAGCAAACAAAACAAAAAATCACGGCACAGAATTTAATGGTCAGCATTGGTTTGCACCCAAGCACATATCCTATGATATTTGCATATATCATGACAATGCATCTAGGTTAAAAATGCTCCTACCAAACACAAACTCAAATAGATTTCAAACAAATACATGATTCCCAAAGCTTTGGAGTGTTCTGCAGGGAAATTAAAAATTTAAACACTCATTATTTATACAGGCATTTTTATATCTAAAACACTACAGACTCTTTGAGAGTCATCGGTGCATAAATAAAACAAAACAAAAATAAGAAAATCTACATGTCTCGTAGTTCTTTCACACATTGTGTGAATGACAAAACCCTCACAGAAGCATGGAATAAAAGAGTTGAAAGGGACTTGGGAGGTCAAAAAGAATCTTTTAGATTATAGCCTATAACAGTGCTCACTAAAGACTTGTTACTGTTTTTATTAGCAGCCGTGGAGTCTGCTCCCACCAACTCCGTGTGCAATGGGATGAAATGATAGGCTTTTCATTTGCTGATTTTCAGAAGTAGAGTGCCAGGCTTTTCCACCTAGTTCAAGTTAGTAAGGAAGCTCTGCTGAAACCCATTCAGCATCACAGGAACAGGCAAGCCTCCTCTGACAGGTGGTTACTGACTGCACATTGGCCAGGAATCCAAACTGGGTCTCCCTCATGGAAGGTAGGAATTCTACCACAGGACCACCACTACCCACTAAAACCTGAACACCTTTATAAACATGGGCTACTACTGCTAATAGTTACTCATTCAGTTGACCTATCTTTCCCAAATGGAAAATGTTATATATGCCTCGTTGAACTTCATCTTGTTAGATTTAGTTCAACATGCTGAAAGTTGTCAGAGCCCAATTTTATCATCAAATGAATTCACTGCTCTACTCTTAAATTAATAATGTCTTTTATAAGGATCAGCACAAAGGCTGATTCCTATGAGGCGGAGGTTAAAGATGTCCCAGACTGTGAACTTGTTCTAATTTTCTTCAGCTTCAAGCTGAACTTGCATATGAGCAATTGATAGTCAGTTCTGCAGTCGGCTCCTGGCCTTGTTCTGACTGGTGATATTGAGCTTTTCCATCGTCTCTTTCCACAGATGTGGATGGCTAGAAAGGTCATGTTAAGTAATTCATTGCACCACAACCCTGTTTTGTGACATGTGCATTTGCCTTATGCATGTGCACATTTTTTAATCAAGTATCGTTGGAACAAGGCAATTTCAGAATTCATGTCTTGTCAAAATTTAAAAAGAGAATATGGTACACATACCTTATACAGGTGTTTCTGCTATAATTTCATGTATGTGTTACTGAAAAACTTTGTGTTCTGCAATATCATGCACTAAAATTAACAGTTTATGGGAAAAATCTACCACCCATCGGTCAGTTTGTTGTACTTTAGTACCTTGCATGTTGCTGTGATGCTAGTTGCTATGCCACCAGTATTTCAAATCTCAGCAGGGTCACCCATGGTGGACAGGTTTCAGTGGAGCTTCCAGACTGAAACACAATAAGAAGAAAGGACTGGAGATGTACTTCTGAAAATTAGCCAATGAAAACTTTATGGATCACAACAGAATATTGTCCAGTATAGTGCTGGAAGATGAACTCCCTAGATTGGAACACACTTAAAATACACAGAGGCCACAGCAATGAATTCAAACATACTAATGATCATGAGGATGATGCAGGACTAGGTGCCATTTCATTCTGTTGTACATGGAGTCGCCATGAGACCGAGTCATCTCGAGGGCAACTAACAACAGTGACAACAGTAATTATGGAGTCCTTCCACTGCAAGAGCATGGCTCTGCATTACCCCAGGGTTGTTGACCTCAACCAGGGCCATGAGGTGATCAAGGATGTAAGCAAGCCAAGTACAGCCTCCTCAGAGGACACCTCATCATGTGTGATCCAAGCCCTCTTGAACTATGTGGCTTTGGCCCAAACAAGCTTGTCTCTAAGGACAAATGGGGCCTCAAGTTCATTAAAAAAAATAGGTGGGGACACACATCTGTGCCAAGAGAAAGTGAGAGGAAACTTTGTCTATTTTCCATTGACTTATCAATATTTTTTAAATAATTAATTGAAGTTATTTCTATCATAATTAAGAAAATAAATCATTGTGTTTTTGTATAGCAAATATTTTAGAGTGATATTTCAATTAATACATTTTCATCATTCGGATTTTTTTATTTTTATATATTTCTAATTTACAGATAAGTTTTAATTGCAGTATTACATAAATATAGAACCAGTAACTAGTTGCAGTGGAATCCATTCTGACTCACGTGGGTCAGAGTAGAACTATGATTCATAGAGTTTTCAATGACTGGTTTTTGGAAAGGAGGTCGCCAAAGCTTTCTTCCAGGCACCTTTGGATGGACTCATCTTCCAAACTTTTGGTTAGCAGCTGAGTGTGGTAACTATTTGTACCACCCAGGGACTACATAAATATAGGGAAGTTGAAAAATTATAGGTATTCACATAAGTGAATTTTCGTACAGTGGTAAGGCTCACCTATGTAACTACAATCCAGAGCAAGAAAGAGTACCCCATAAACAGCTCCACATATGCACACTTGCTTTCATCATTGCCACCTTCCCAAAGATAGTCATCAACATAAATTGGTTATGCCTGTGTCTGAAATAATAACCATCTATGATGTTTTATTTATTATGTTTATTATACATTATAAAAATATATGAATTTTAAAAATCATATAAAGAGGATTATCCTTTTAAGTTTGGCTTCTTTTTTCCAATATTATGTTCACAAAATTCATCCATGTTACTGTGTCCAGCATAAGTTTATTAATTCTCAATGCAATTTTTTAATAGAACACTAGGAGAAATATATTTTAATGTAATATTAGTAAAAGAAAAATTTTTAACTGCCGTGATACATTGAAAGTCTTCTTGATTGACTTTTGCTGATTAACTTTGAATGTGATAATTTTGCTTTTATTTGGGGAAATAATGATGATTCTTTTGCTTTTCCTTCATGGTAAAAAGTAGAGAAAGAAATAAAATAAATGCCTCTATGTCCTCTTGTGTTTCTTAATCTTCATATATGAGATATTCATTCAGAGAAGGTCTTCAAAGAAGCGTCCTTCATTTAAAGCTATCCGCTAGTACTTATTATTTGTGATCAATACCATGCCTATACTCAATTCCCCAGCCAGAATATTTAGAAATCCTGGATTTCCTCTTTTGATACCATCATCTACATGTATGCAGTCAACACATTCAAGTGAAGACATAATCTAAACAATTTTCCAATATCTCTCCATTTCTCTAATTTTAGTGTTATTGTTTTGGTTCAGGTCTTCAGAATTTCTTTCCTGTGTTAGTAGAGTTCCCCTATCTCCATTCTACCCACTTGAGTTGGTCTCTCTGTGGTTCATCCCCATTGCCCAAAATATTATTTTCCAGTTCCTTAACATGACCTTACGAGTTTATTCTGTGTCTATGTTTCTCTCCTTGGACCTCAAGAATGAATGACTTAGTTTCCTGAAACACAAGGTACTCAGCTCTATCATGACCGTTCTTTATGGCCAAAACTCTGGAACATTCATACTCATCATTCAAAACTCAGATTAAATAACACCTTCTGTCACTACTCTTAGGCAATTTTAATTATTGTTTTTTTTCTCCTGTGTTCCTAGAGCATTTTGTACATATCATACCAAATCTTAAGATTTTTTGTTTGGTTTGGTTTTAACATTTCTTTTCCTTACTCAAGACTTTGATACTCTTGAGCGCAAGACCTGAGTCTTTCTTATTCTTTGTGCCACTGACAGCTAACATACTGCCTGAAACATTGTGGACCAAAACAATAAGTAAATATTTTAACTGATAAAAATATGAAGGAGCTGATGCTTCTGAGTCAGTATAAATCTGTCACCACTTCAGAAAAAAATGTCCAGGGCTTATAGTGGGAAAAGAAATGTATTTTTCTATATATAGAAAAAATAAAACTTTGTAGAGAATATTAAATATCTGGTTCCACTGAAGTCTTTATGATATTTTTTTAATTGAATTGAAATCCCTCCCTCAATGTAAATCCTAGATACAAGTCAAGTGTTCTTAGTGGACTGACCCTAGAAAAAGAAACAAAAAGGAAACCAAACATTAGGTTTTAGTCTAAGAATTTGAGTGCTTTTTTAAAACCCACCAATATAATCAGATTTATATTTATTTTTACAGAAATGTTTGCTCAGCTAATGCATTCCTAATCAAATAATGGGTGTTCCATGATGGAAATTTCAAATAAAGTTCTTAAGGCTGTCAAAAAGTAAATAAGCTAACTAGAACTGTATTTCTTTGTTTCCCAGTGGACCTCATAAATGCTAGGAAAGGGATGTGGTGCACTTAGAAATAAGCCAGATAGACACTCAAATGCAAGTATAGTCAACATTTTCTCCCTCTGCCCTTCCCCTCAGTGATTTCATGTGTATCTTTTAGCGTGATACATCCATTTTTCTAAATTCACCAATATCTTCATGATCTATTACATTTTCATTATTTGGTTTATTTTTGACAAACTTCATGCTCTCCTCCAAAAAAAAAAAAAACTCTGCAAGTAATTAATTAATTAGTATTAAAAACAGAAGCATTGTATATCTCCTCATTATGTTGGTGTTGGCTATTCACATGAATTTTACTCACATTAGTGTGAATGAAGGATGATTAATTTTTAACTTGCATGGTAGAGTTCACAAGTAAAAAATGTGTGCTGTTTAAATGTAACCTTTAGATTATTTTGAATTTGACTTTGAAAGTCTTTGACATGATGCATTCAGTCATTGGGGGTTTTTCCAAGTGAACATAAGCTCTTCTACTTTAAGCTTTGTCACACGGGGATCACAGAAAACTTACAAAAACAGTACTTTTTGATACCTAAATTTAGACACTGTTGACTACGGTCGATTACCAATGGAATATTCAAAAAAATATGAATTTATTTTCAGTTCTGTGGTTCATAAGACATTCGTAATTAAACCAAGTCATATGAAACACTAATTCTGAAAGATGTGATTAAAATAGACTTGAGAGCATTGGAATGAAATGGCAAAAGTTCAAACTGTCTGTGTTTGTTTTTGCTTGAGATATTTCTCAATGGGAAGAGTGAGAGCAGCAGCTCACAAGTTCAAGTTCTGCATCTTGGAGAATCTATTTTATTTGAAGAGAATTTGGTTCACATATTGTGAGGCAATGAGATTGTTGCCATGTGAGATCATGAAACACTAGGACAATTGGCCATAGAAGAAATAGAAAATAAGCCACATCACATCATTAGAATCCTAGAATGTTCAAATGTGCTCTAAAGATTCATTTTTTGTTTCCATGCATTTGAGACAGGAAACCCTTTAGGACTCATAAAGAGACTTCTGAGTTCTAAAAAAAAAAAAAAATTCAAGAACGAAAGTTGCCTAAAATTGTCCTTAAACTTGTTTATCTTCATTCACAAAAGTTCCAGAGAAAACCTGACTCTTGGTAGACTTATTTTTAAACAGCTGTAACAACAATAATAGTAGTACTCATCTTCAGACATCATGCTTGGTAAAGCAGAAGGTCAGCGAAAAGGAGGAAGAGCCTCAGCGAGACAGGTTGACAGTGGCTGCAACAATGGGATCAAGCATAATGGATGGCGCAGGACTGGCAGTGTTTTGTTCTGTTGTACATAGGGTCCCTATGAGTTGGAACTGACTCGATGACACCTAACAACAACATCTTCAGACTACACTGTTCATATTCTAGACACTGTGCCAAACATTTTTAGGATGATAATGAGCATCAAATCAAAATCCCTACTTTTTCCTTTTCTGTTCAGTTCTGACACCAGCCATCCATACAGCACTTCTTTCTCAGACCCTAGCCACCCGGAGTTAGGGCAGACCTCACAAGTTAAAAGGACACCACCCTTCAGACTGCCAAATAGGTAGAGACATCAGTCAAAAGTTTGGGGGCCCCAGGAGCTCCCTTCACTTCTGACCTTCTAGCTACAATTATAGGGGTTCCCTCTACCCCTTCAGGATACCAACTGCAAGCTCAGGGGTCCCCCATCCCTTTACTTCTGCCTTGCTGGATCCTACTACTTCTTCAGGTTAGATAATTTGCTGACTCATTGAACTCACAGAAAGCACTATTATAGCTTTATTATAAAGGATTCAAATCAGGATCAACATAAAGAGATGCATAGTGTGAAGTCTGGGAGGGTTCCCGACATGAAGCTTCTGTGTCCCAAAAGGAAAACATCAACCCTCCTGAGATCAAATGTCCAGAGCATTTATTGGGGATCTCATTACATAATGCAAACTCCAGCTTCTCTCCCCTGAGGTTGGTTGATATCATGAGGTGATCTCGAGATATTACATGGTGGGTCTTTCTGGCCTGGTCTGCCTTGAGCCCAGAGTCATTTCGTCACCTCACCAACATAACCTGTTAGGTGTGGCCTGGTGTCTTTATTGAAGACGCTTAAGTTCCAAGGATTTTTAAGAGATTGTCTCTCAGGAACTGAGGGCAAAGATCAAACTCTTTGGGTAAGATTAAATTCTAAACCCCACAACTTTGTATTTACGACATCATCCTCATAATAAATCATATTGACCTAATTTTGCAGGTAAGGAAATTGAAGCCTAGATAGTCAGCAACTGTCCAAGGCTAGTTGTCTAGAAGCTGGAGGAGGTGAGATGTGAACTCAGGTCTGTTTTTCCATAGTTCTTAGTGAAGGGATTGGTTCAAATTACTCAGGCCATCATTACTGAAAGTGGAAGTTTCTGAAAAAAGTCTTTCTAGTGTCTGTTTCACAGATTTTTTGAGACTCTAAGCTTCTTTTCAATGGGCTCAATTTTAAGCTGTGAAGGACTGAGGTAACGGTCCTAGTACCACATAGGTTTAAAATAATTAACCCCCTGAGGGTTCAGTGGCAGAATTCTCTCCTTTGTGGGAGACCTGGGTTCATTTCCTGCCAATGTACCTCATGCGCAGCCACCACCCATCTATCAGTAGAGGCTTATGTGTTGCTATGATACTAAATAGGTCTGAGCAGAGCTTTCAGACTATGATAGACTAGGAAGAAAGGCCTGGTGATCTACTTCTGAAAATCAATGAATAAAAACCTTATGGATCACAAAGGTCCAATTTGTAACTGATCATGGGATGGCACAGGAACAGGCAGGATTTAGTTCCACTATGCATGGTGTTGCCATCAGTTGGGGGCCAACTCAATAGCAGCTAAAAATAACAACAATCCCCTATTATCTAGGTCCAACTCTGGCCGCAGACCCTTCTATTTTCTAAACAGACTTTCAATTCCTTCTTCATTTCTGACACATGGCAATTCCTCCTTCCCATGTTTTTGAGATAAGTTAGGTGTGATCGTTATTTTTGTTTATTTTTAAATATTTCAGATGTAATATTTGTACAAATAAACAAAGAGGTTTAACTGTTTATTTCTTTTTGTGTTTTGTCCAGGATATTTCTGTGGCTATAGCAGGATAGAATCTTGCCATATCAACTTCACAACATTGGAAGTTCCCCTCCACACGCATACACTCTATTGTGTAGATTTTCTCTTCCTTTACCAAAAGCACACTAACTTATATGTATACACTATAAGCTACACAGTGTGCATACCATTTATTTTTATCTTTGGCTAATTCACAAAATTTAGTTTACCCTCACTACTTTTACTGTTTAATGTCACCACATAGAATCAGAAAAAAAATCTAACAAATTATCCACGTCTCGTAGCAAATTTGACATGATTGCTTCATAACTCCAATAATGTCTTTTGGCATTATTCTAATATGAGAATATAAATAATATTGCCAAGATCTAAACTATATTACTCTGATTTTTCAATGGAAGAACTTACGTACCTTTCCACAATATTCAGATTATTATAGAAGCAGTGAATTCTGCCAATATTTCAAAATCCTGTCTACCAGATTATCTCTTGGAAATCATAGCTACCCAGTCAATGAGCAGATAAAATCTTGCACTTGATGTCAAGACTAGTTCTAGTTCTAGAGTGAGAAGGACCTTTCAGCTAAAGCCCATCTGGGAATGACGTTACAGAGCAGATAGTCATGTGCTAATTTCCTTCCTGGTGTTTCCAAAACCCAAGTTCTCCCCTAAGTAACCAGCTTGAGGTGTTACTAAAAAACAAACAAAAACAGATTTGACTGCATCTAGCCACATCTAGAAAAGGTTTGTGCTCAACTACTAACCTACGGGTTGGCAGTTCAAACCCACCCAGTGGTGCTGTAGAAGAAAGTCCTGGCAATCTGCTTCCATAAAGATTATAGCCAAGAAAACCCTGTGGAGCAGTTCTACTCTGTAACACATGGGGTCACTATGAGCTGAAATGGACTGGACGGCATTGGATTTGGTTTTGGTTTAGGAAAGTCAGAATTCAGAGCTACAAGATTACTTAGAGAGCCATTAGATAATTTCTAGAATAAGTGATACTTAATAAAATTTTGCTATAGGCTATAAGGACAGTGTCTATGTTTCAGGGAAGAATAATTAGAATAACAGAGATAGGAAAAACATAAATATTCAGTGTTAAGGCAGCATGAGAAATGAGTGCACATCACTGTGGCAAAGGATAGATACAAGTAGGAAAATGATATAAGAGTAATTATCACAGAGGAAAAACCACATTATACATGTTTCAGATAAGTTCTTGCTCATGGGCAAAGAAAGCTGAATGATTCTTATCCCAACATATTAACAACATATCTGGATTGGTAGTAGAAATCTCATTGGGATTATTCATCTCATCATGAATACTTAGTTTATACAGCCTTGAAGAAAAAGATTTAATTTTAAGATGGAATGAGTTTAATTTCTCTGAATTTTTTTTTCTGTTAAGAACAGCTGTTCACATATATTTGCCTATTCCCCAAACTCTCCATGCCAGTACTCTAGAGAAATCTTCTAACTGAACTCAATAAGAATTATACTATTGAGAAACTCTCCGATCCTCATTTTATTATTTGCAAGGGACAGTTAAACAGTGTCGGTATGTTCCTATCTGTGACTCTACAATCCTACGCTGTGTATAAAGGATGACAAGAAATAGTGCAGAAAGGATCATGTGGGGAGCCAAATGATCGGTGTTCTGTTCCTGGACCTGGCATTAATGTCATATATGCATACATGGCAATCACTTAAACTGTGTGAGGTTTAATGTCCTCATTTAGCTCAGATTCAATGCTCTAGAATAATGTCATTGTTGTTAGCTGCTATCAAGTCAGCTATGACTCATGGCAACCCAATGTACACCATAACAAAATGTTGCCTGGTCCTATGCCACGTTCAGGATCACTGGTAAGTTTGGATCCATTGTGGCAGCTGTCTGCAGTGCCTTTCAACCTACGGGGCTCATTTTCTATGCTACATCGGACAATATTAGGTTGTGATTCATAAGATTTTCATTTGCTAATTTTTCTTCCTGATCTGTCTTAATCTGGAAGCTCCATTGAAACCTGTCCACCAAAGTTGACCCCGCTGGTATTTGAAATACCTGTGACATAGCTTCCAGCATCACAGCAGTACATAAGGCACCACAGTACGACCAACTGACGGGCGATGGTCTCGAATAATAAGCTGATCTATACACACATGTATACCCACCAGTCACACAAACTTAGCTTACACTAATTTGCCCTACTTCAGACCATAATGAGGCTTTGAAAACATGTATCTTTAAAAGACCCTTAAAAGAGGAAATTCTAATTTTAATTGGTGCACGTAAATGGCCTTTGATAAATATAAATATAGAACATAGCTTTGTTAATGGATCAGACATCACCTCGCATCCTGTTGGCTCACTTTTTCCTCCAGCCACTAGTATGACAATTAGCTTAGAATCGCTCCATCTCAGCTGTGCTTCTTGCTTTCTTTACCAAGCCCTCTGTGATGTCGTGGCAGGGGAATGCTGCAGAAATTCACTAAACTCATGCATGTTCACACTAGAAGTGATGAGGCCTTTACAGCTCATGAAGCAGTCTTGAGCAATGAGGAATGGATCAGGTAGATAACTGCCCCACCCCTCCATCCCTTATAAACACAAATCTGAGGATCATCCTACACAGTCTTCCAGAAAGTCCCAGTGGAATTGAGCCTCGGTTGCCCTCAACAGTAACCAACTCAAAAATATACACTGTATTTGCACCCCTGTCTCCCCCATTTCAGTCTGTTTCCCTCTCCTGTGCGCTGTGATCACTTCTCAAACAAACCACCTGCATACAAGCTCATGTCTCAGGCTTCTTTGTAGGGGAGGAGAGTAACAAGGCTAAGAAATTTGGTACTAGAAACATCCTAGAAAGCAGACCTTAATGAGGAGATTCTGGAACCATGCCACTCATTGGCTCCATGGCAATAAGTGGTAAGTCAAGTGATAATAACCCTTGGCAATCAACGGCATTGCAATTACTAAGACTCTCACCGGTGGTAAATTAGGATGAGCTGCAGGTGGAAGTCAACCACTGGTTGGTCTTGAACAATATGGAGTCTATGGTAATTACAGGAATTGTGGAGTTGGTTGTCTTTTGTTATCTGCTTTAGGAGCCATGGAAAAATAAAATGACAGTTTCTCATCTGTTAACTATCAACTTAAGACATGCTCTGAATGACAGAAAGCTTCTGTGTTTAAAGATATCTTTATCTCCTACAGATACTGGCAGATTGTAAAGTAAACCAGATTTAAGAGTTAATAGCAAGTGTAGCAAAACTAAGGAGACTAAAAACCTCAATAGTGTTCCTTTGTGAAAAGGCCAGTATAAGAAACGACAGCTGACACTTGGTACCACTATAGATTCCACCGAAACCTCCATGCCTAGAGTCCCTGTAAAGAACTCACCTGAGGCAGGTACCTCTCAAGATGGAGATGCTCGTCCTCCTCAAGTTCAGCTTCATCTCCACTCATTAACACTAGTATCTAGAGTCAGATTTCAGATAGGTCAAATAGAAGAATATAATCTCTGTTGAGGGGGGAAATATCAAAACACTAAAGGAATTATAAAATGTGGCTAATATGTTCCAGCAGGTCCTAGAGAGTAAAGCTGGAGGTTGAATGCGGGACTGTGGAATATAAAGATAAATAAAGAAGACTTTATTAACATGAAAGCCTGCTCCCAACTCCGAGATTAACTTCCCAGCAAGCACACTGGAAGCTGAGTCTAATATAATGCTAGATGTCGCCTTGAATCTTGGACATACTAACAGTAAATGAGCTGACGGAACTCATGAAACTGCCTTATTATAATATTGAGAAAGGTCCAAGAGGCTTAGAGGTAGGAGTGTTATAATGGATTTCGTTTGTAAGATGAACCTACCACTATGTTCCTTGAGGACATCTAAGGTATACCTCCATCATTAAGAAAATAAGGTAAAGGGGTGCCAAAACGTTGAGAAGCTTGGTGGTACTTGCTCTTTGTAGGTTGGTTCCAGAATAGCAAATGCCAAGTGGTGACAATAGAAGATACTACTGTGTAACTGGGTTCCCTAATGTCATAAATGGTTCACGAATAGCAAAGGCCAAGTAGTGGCACATAATTCTCAGAGTCAAATAGGACATAATGAATGAAATGGGCAGAAAGGACCAAGTAACAACCAGGCTTCCTTGATCTTCAGGGATCTGTGGTAATGTTCCTAGGGGCAACCAACCAGAGTATTGCTAGACTTTTGTAATTAAAAAAAAAAAAAAAAAAATCAAGAACTGGCTAGCAGAAGACTGACACCTTCGCTGGTGGGATGGAAAATTGTAATCCTAACCCAAACTTTAGATGTAAACCATTTAACAAAAACCCAAAATTCCATTGATTAAAATGGATACTGAGTCCGTTTAATGTAGGAAAGACTCTGCAAACCATTCTCAAAGGTACAGGTAGCAATGCACTGGGGAAATGGGAAGACTTAGACATTTCTATGACTTTGGAAATGGTATGAGCTGACATTGATACGGGGAACTTGAAATACCATCATGTTCCTCCAGTTAGAATTGGGCTTTTAGAGGCCAGATGACAAATAGAATACTGGCTGAAGTCTGTCTCGCTGTGAGTCCAGTGGGTACATAGCAGTGGTTCTCAAAGTTTTCTGCCCATTAAAATCACCTGGGGAGCTTTCAAAACTCTTGAAACACAGATTATATCCCTTTACCAACTACATCACAATGCTTGAGTGTGGAACTCAAGGAACAGCACTTTTTAAAGTTCCTCGTGGTTATTTCTGTGGTTCCTCAGAGTAAAATGGGCTGGGTATTTCAATGGCTGGTTGTTGTTGTTGTTAGGTGCCGTCGAGTCGGTTCCGAGTCATAGCGACCCTACGTACAACAGAAGGAAAGACTGCCCGGTCCTGCACCATCCTCACTATTGTTGTTAGGCTTGAGTCCATTGTTGCAGCCACTGTGTCAATCTATCTGGTTAAGGGTGTTTCTCTTTTTCACTGACCCTCTGCTTTGCCAAGCATGATGTCCTTCTCCAGGAATTGATCCCTCCTGATAACACGTCCAAAGTATGTGAGACGAAGTCTCGTCATCCTTGCCTCTAAGGAGTATTCTGGCTGTACTTCTTCCAAGCCTGATTTGTTCCTTCTTCTGGCAGCCCTTCGTATATTCGGTATTCTTTGCCAACACCATAATTCGAAGGCATCAATTCTTTGGTCTTCCTTATTCATTGTCCAGGTTTCACATGCATGTGAAGCAATGGAAAACACCATGGCTTGGCTAAGGCGCACCTTAGTTTGCAAGGTGATGTCTTTGCTTTTTAACACCTTTAAAGAGGACTTCTGCAACAGATTTGCCCAATGTGATGTGTCATTTGATTTCTTTACTGCGGCTTCCATGGGCTTTGATTGTGGATCCAAGTAAAATTAAATCCTTAATAACTTCAATCTTTACTCCATTTATCATGATCTTGCTGATTGGTTCAGTTGTGAGGATTTTTATTTTCTTTATGTTGAGGTGTAATCCATACTGAAGGCTGTAGTCTTTGATCTTCTTCAGTAAGTGCTTGAAGTCTTCTTTATTTTCAGGAAGCAATGTTATCATCTGCAATAAGATGGTTTGAGAGATTAAAGAGTTGTTTTTGTCTTTTTTTTTTTTTTTTAGTATGAAGATGGGCAGTTGGAACAACTTCTCCTTGATTACTGTAAATTGAAATTTAAAAGCAAGTATTGGGTTTCACAAGGGAAATGTGAGCTGTTAAGAATTGACTTGTGTCTTCCCAAAATTTGTGTTGAATTGCTGGCCCTTGTGGCTGTGGATGTGATCCTGTTGGCAAATAGGTTTTCTTTTGTTATGTTACGGAGCCCTGGTGGTGCAGTGATTAAGAGCTTTGGCTGCTAACCAAAAGGTCAGCAGTTTGATTTTTTTTTATGTTAATGATGTCATATCAGCGTAGGGTGGGTCTTAAACCTAGTCACTTCTGAGTTATAACCCAGACCAGGACAGACACAGAGATAACCACACAGGGAGACGGAGGACATGTGAAGACCTGTCTACAAGCAAAGGGATGCCAAGGATTGCCCGTAGACACCAGAAAGTAAGACGGAGGCTCACAGAAGCAATCAACAGGGTTGAAACCCTGATACGATCTTTTAGTCTCCAGAACTGTGAGAAAATACATTTCTATTATTTAAAGCCAGTCACTTGTGGCATTTGTGTTACGGCAGTACTAGGTAACGAAGACAAGAACTATATCATTAAAAAAAGAGAAAGAAGATGCTGTCAAGTCTATTCTGACTCATGGCAGCCGGATATATGTCAGAGTAGAAGTGTTCTCTTCAGGGTTTTCAGTGGCTGATTTTTCACAAGTAAATCATCAGACCTTTCTTCTGGGGTGCCTCTCGGTGGATGTGACCACCAAACTTTAAGCTAGCAGCTGAGTGCAAAACCATTTACCACATCCAGTGACTCCAAATCACTTACAGAGGATTTCCTATAGAATAAGAAGAGGTATAAAAGGTAAAAATCAAGAAGTCTGTAATCAAATAACTCAGGCATGCTCTCAGACATTCCCTTCAGCTGCTACTTCTTTTCTGCTTGAAGACCCAAAGGAATTGTTTGGGTAGCTGAGTTCTGGGGACTTCTATGGCACGTATAAATGTTTCTTAATTCTTGACTCACCTTTGTCAAGACCCTGTGATGGCAATCTCACTATGGTTAAGAGGAAAAAAAAATTTGTTTTCTATTCTTGAAATATGTATGGAGGTTATAAGAAATAGGGTACCACGTTCTCCTCAGAGCCCAGCTCCGTTTTCTGTCTTCTAGGTCCACATCCTTTCAAGTAATCACCTCTTGTGTCATTTTCATACACAAACTTGGCCAGTGGAAAGCAGTCAAGGAGCGCCTTTAAGAAGTTCATTACAAGATGCTTATTTATTTACTTATATATTCTTAGTTACTGAGAATTAAATATAAAGAAATGTTAAATTACTCTGCTTGTTTAATCAAACAGGGGAGAAAAAGAAGAACATCTACACTAGATTAACCACCAGATATTTCAGAACGGGAAATTCTTCAGCACGAGTCATAAATTTTCCCCTTCCCTGTGATTTCCCTGTGTACTTTCTTTAAGGGTCTGAATTTGGATATCCAAATACATCAGGGGCTAAAGTATTTACAAATTACCTGAATACCAGATTAGTGAGATTATCTAAAAATAACCAAGGTAATGTAATGCAGAAGGTAACTAATGACCTGTAAATGCAGGTTCCTCTACAACTCCCTTAAGGGAGTCGTTAATGTGCCTAAAATGGCTTCTCTGCAAACGGAATGGTTCAGAGAAACTGGTAATAAGAGATGATACAGTGATTTTGTCATTATCTCCTGACTTGAGCAACATATAAACAAATCATCTTTTTAAACAAATAGATTCATACATGCTTAAGAAATGCATCAAGTGGTGATAACAGCCCAGAAATCAGCACTCCGAATCAGACTTCCCAAGCTCACTTGTCAGAACTGGTTTTGCAGAGCGCATGGTATCATCTCGTTCTGTTTTTTCTTTTTTGTGCGACATGAGGCTATGCTATCACTCTAATGTAAAAACTTCCATTGCAAACTCAAGTTACTCAGGAGTTCGCTCTTCATTTCTACCTGTTTCAATTGATCTTCATAGAGATAATCAAGCAATTTAGGGACTCCCTGGCTCGTTCTTACACAGAGAATGGAAGACAGGAGGTTAAACAGCATTTCCTCTAAGGTGTATTGCTGTAAGATAACCACAAGCGGAAAAAGTAGAGCTCAAAGGACCTTTATGATTACTTACTCCCAGCTCTTTATCTCACAGGTGTACAAAATGAAGCAGGGGTAGGTTAAATGGACTTCACCCAGGTAAAGAAGTTCAGCAGCAGCAGAGACTCAGGGTGTGCCCTTTCCCTATTGAGGGCCCTTTCCTTTACAGCATGCTGCCTGCCTGTAAATGGTGTTTGCAAACAAGTCCCGGGATCTTACTGTAAACTGCTGGGACACATAACGAAGTAATAGCAGATAGACTGATCTGCATAAAGCAGACGGTAACCGAAATTTTCTTAAAACTCGGTGAGGCAGCCCCGTATTTGTACCCAGAGCTACCTGACAGTAATCAACAAGGGAAAAAAATTATAGGTAGGCAGGATCACCCTCTCGATACCTTTTATTTTATCCAACACTATGCAGAAAAGAGGAGCCCTGGTGGCCCAGTGGTTAAGAGCTCAGGCTGCTAACCAAAAGGTCAGCAGTTTGAATCCACCAGCTGCTCTTTGGAAACCCTATGGGGCAGTTCTACTCTGTCCTAGAGGGTCGCTATGAATCGGAATCGACTCAAAGACAATGAGTAATGGGTAATGCAGAAAAGAAAATGAGGAGAAAAGAGAAATTGCAATTCTAAGGAGTAATTTGATCATACTTGTTAATCACCATCACCCATCTGTCAATTTGTTGTATTGTTAGTGGCCTGATGTTGCTATGCCATGCTGGAAGCTATGCCACCTGCCTTTTTAAGGCCAGCAGGTTCACGCATGGTGGACAGGTTTCAGTGGAGCTTCTTGACTAAGATAGACTAGGAAGAAAGGCCTGGTGATCTATTTCTAAAAATTAGCCTACGAAAACCCTATAGATCAATTCAGAATGTTATACAACTGGCTTATTTTGGACACATCATCAGGAGGGATCAATTGCTGGAGGAAGACTTCATGTTTGGCAAAATAGGGGCCCGCAAAGGCAAGGGAGACCCTCTGTGAGATGAATTGGCACCGTAGCCTCAACTATGGACTCGAATGTCCTAGTAACAGTGAGAACGATACAGGACGTGCAGTGTTTCGTTCTGTTGTGCGTAAGGTGACTATGAGTCTGAGTCTATTCCACGGAACCTAACAATAGCGTGCTAAAAAACAACCAAAAAAACTGGTTACCCTGATATTTTATAACTGCAAACTTTTTAAGACAAAGATATGAAAATATTACCAGACAGGTAAATAGTGTCTTTGGGTGAAAACCAAAGGGTAGTGTCAATTTTGATACCTATGAGAAAAGGGCATTACTTTCCCAAAGAAAACTTTCCAGAATTAAACAGCTGGAGCAGCAGAAAGAATGCAGGCTTTGGAATTGGATGGGCCTGGAGCTGTTGCCCTTCATAACTATGTGCTCCCACTCCTGTGTCTTCAGCAATCTCAGCTGTGCTATGGGATTAATGATAAACACCAATTAGTAACTTCCATGATTCAATGGGATAAAAAACTTGAGTTAGGGACATAAAATATATATGCACTAAATGACAATCATGATCATTTTGTTAAGAACAATTTCAAATCTTTACAAAGAATAATATAATGTATCCCTATGAATCTATCATCCATAATCAATAATTAAAAATTTATGGTCATTCTTGCTTCATCCATACGCACATCCATTTCCACACACAATCTGCCCCCTGCATTATCTGAAAGCAAATCCTAGACATAGTTTTTTTTTTAATCTCTAAGTATTTCAATATGTATCACTAAATGAAAAACATTTTTATAATATAATGACAGACCATTATTACAGCCCCAATATAGTAATAATATGTTAACATTATCAAATATTTAGTGTTCAAATTGTCTTGTGAATATTATAAGTGTTTTTTCCCCCCAGCTTGTTAGAATCAGGATCCAAATAAGATTAGTTGGTATGTTATCACTGAGATGATGATGATGATGATGATGATGATGATGATGATGATGATGACTGCCAGCAATGAGTGGTATAATTCTGGAATGGAAATAACCTCCGTAAGTAAACCAGTTATTGCCACAGGATTTTTTAAAAGTTTTAAGAATATAACATATGACTCACAGATCACACCAAACCTCTTCTCTTTCTTCCACTCACCTCAAAAGAATAATGAATTTAATTATCATGACAAAAGCCTCCATCATGTTATATCTGCCAGAGTCATCCCGGTTTTCCCTTAGTTTGCTTTGTGAATAGGTACTATAGGGTCGCAAGGATCATGGAAGATCTGTGTGAGTGTAGGCTGAGTACAGCAGAGATGTAAGTTAGGGGTGTGGTGGTACTGGCATTTTGAGGGAGCAGGGCATAATTTACTTTGGTGCCTATTCTTTGGTGTCTGTGTGCAGTGGTCCCATGTTCTCCTTCCCACATTGTGCTTAGTGGCAACTGAGTTCCTGCCAACAGAGTTTTACAAACTCTAGTTTCCTCTAGAGACATAATTACTCATAAAGAGAGCAAAACAAGGAAATAGCCTATGTCCTTATCTTGGGTTTGGGGAGCAGAATGCTACAGTGGACTGGTATCTGGAAAGGGAGTCAGAGTGAAAAAGAATAGGAAAATATGCAAAATCGTAAGCAGGCAATCAAGAAAGCTGGTAGGGGCTGCACCTTTATTTCCCCCCTACCACTCTCCAAATAAAGGTGTTCTATTTATAAACAAGAGCCCTGGAAGCAGAGCGGTTAAGAGCTTGGTTGCGAACCAAAAGGTCGGCAGTTTGAATCCACCAGCCACTCCCTGGAAACCCTATAGGGCAGTTCTACTCCGTCTTATAGAGTCACTATGAGTCAGAATTGACTCGACAAGAATGGGTTCGGTTTGGTTTTATTTATAAATAAGGCAATAGAGCAAATGGTTAAGTACTGGACTACTAACCAAAAGTTTGGCCGTTCAAACTCACCCATAGGTGCCTCGGATGTAAGTCCTGGTGGTGTTTTTCAAAAGGTCACAGCCTTGAAAACCCTACGGAGCACAGTTCTACTCCATACACATAGGGTTGCCATGAGTCAGAATTGACTCCATGGCAACTAACAACAATTTTTAATTCATTTCATTCTCTCTCTATATATATATTTCTTGATATTTTAATTAATTAATTAATTTATATACTTGGTTTTGGTTGGGGATGAGGCAATGTGGGAGGAGACAAAATAGGACACATGACTTCTTGTACACTAGCTGTAGCAGCTTCGTAAAGATGACAGTGCCTAAGATGATGTGGTCGAAAGGAGTAAAAACAGGGTTGTAGAAGACTGAGCAAAGAAATAGACGGATGGAAAAGCCAAATACATGACATGTCTTGTTACTTCTATGTCATTCTATAAATTAATTGTTTCCACAAATATGATTTTAAACTATTTGTAGTATATCATGGATTAAAATGTAAGTCTCTGTTGAAAAACAGTAAGTATCATATATACTTAATTGAACCATCGTGCAATTACGTTCCAGTTTCGCTGAAGCTGGTCCAGACCTAGTGGAATTAGGCCACATGTAGGAAGTAATTGAGGTCACCCAAGTGCTCAAACAAAGCCTGAAACAGGTGGCTGTCTTCTGAAATATTGTAGTACCAAAATAAATTCATATATCCTACAACTTTTAAAGGAAAAGAGATCTACTTTGTATATAAAGTTATTACCACACAATAATTTAGTCTTAAATGGCATTTTGGGAAAAAAAGGTGGAGGTGGGTTATTATATTTGAGTAAAGCCCTGTGAGAACAAGTATCTTGTTCTTCTGTTCTACGGAACAGCTCCTAGCAGGTGGTATTCAAAAAACGTTTGGAATGAATGAATGCATTAATAAAAACGTGATCTTTCCTGACAAAATGGACTTCCAAGTGAACCCTTTCCTGGTGAATGACATAACAGCCATCTGATTTGGCAAGGTTGAAACCGTGAAATCATCGGTAAAGACTTTCTCTCCCTCAGCTGATAGCCAATTCATCACCAGCTCCTATAGATTTTACATCCTTCCTATCACTCGATTATGCTTTTCTCATCACTTCCACTGCTTAGTCTTCACATCCAAGCTGCATAATTTCTCACCTGAACTACTCTGCTAGCTTGGTCCAATAGATTCCCTACACTTTAGCCAGAGGAATCTTTAATGCACCCTAAACTTGTTTGATGACTAACCCATTCACTCACATCTCCCACTTCCCCTTAAAGTTTTTAAAGACTATCATTTATGCTTAATATAAAGACCAATATACTTAAAATAGCTCTTAAGACCCTTGCTATGTCTTCAGCCAATCCTTGGCCATGCTATCCCTACCTCTTTCAGTACATCACACTTCTCTTCTTTCTGGTCCTCCAACTAAACATAGCTGTTTCTTTTCAAGGCCTTTGTAATGCTCTTTTTAGTCTTGACTACTTTCCCTTCTGCTTTATTAAGTTTACGTTTACTCATACTCCAGATCTCAAGTCAAGCCTTATTTCCTCAGGGGTGCCTTCTCTAATCCTTGAGATAGGTAAGTTCCTTCTGTTTATAAACTCTCACAATATCAAATAACTTGATCATCATTGCACATGTAACCTTTTCGTTTATTTGTACAGTTGTTTTAATAACTCTCCACCAAGAGAGTCTCACTCCATGAACGGTAGGAAGTGTATCTGTAACTGATGCATAATTAAGTGCCTAAATGGATGCATTTTTACACATAGTGCATTTTCAATATACTATAGCTATTAGCTTTAATGTGTTGAAGGGAATCAGCAGAAAATCCTCTACTATTCATTAAGATGATTTCATGACAAGAAAGCATATAAAAAGTAATTCATTCAACTAACTACAATTTATAGCACCTCTGTTTTGTGCTCAGTGTTATGCCAAATAAGTTTATTTTTTCATTTTTTTCTAATAATGTATAATTTAGATAAAGCAAAATTTACCCTTTTTAGTGAACCTTTCTGAAAGTTTGGACAAAAACAAACGTTTTCATCATCACAATGAAGATACAGAACTGTTCGATTACCCCAGGATACTCACTGCACCTGCTTTGTTGGTATTTTCCCCCAACCAACAGCCCATATCCACCACTGATTTTTTTTTCTTTCCCTATATTCTTACCTTTTCCAAAACGTAATACAAAATATACAGTATGTAGCCTTTTAAGTCTGGTTTCTTTTGCTTAAAATAATGCATTTTAGATTCATCCATTTTATTTTACCTATAAGTAGCTCATTCCTTTTTATCACTCAGTATCATTTCACTGAATAGATGTACCACAGTTTGTTTATCCATTCTTAAGTTGAGGGACATCTGGGCTATTTCCACTTTTTGGCAATCATTGATAGAACCACTCTAAATATTCACATACAAGTTCTTATATGAACATAGGTATTCAGCTCACTTGAATCAATACCTAAAAATGTGATTGCTCGACCATATGATAAATGTATATCGTTTACATTTTATTAGAAAATTCAAAAACATTTTCTAAAGTGACTGTAATAGATATTATTCCGATCAGATACGTATAAGACTTCCAGTTGCTTACTAACACTTGGTATTGTCAATCTTTTTATTTTAGCCATTCTGGTAGGTATGATGTTGAGCATCTTTTCATGCTTACCTATCATCTCTCTCTATTTTTTTGGTGAAGTATTTTTTTAATTGAATTTTGAGAGTTATCAAATAATCTGGATACAATTTCTTTATCAGATATATGATTTGCAAATATTTCTGCTCAATATGTGCATGTCATTTTATTTTCTTTACTGTGTTTTTAAAGAGCAGAATTTCTTAATTTTGATGAAAACAAATTGATCAAATTGTTAAAAGATTTTGGTGCCATATCTAAGAAATCTAACTCTAGGTCACAAAAATATTCCCCAATATTCTTCTAGAACTTGTACAGTTTTACGTTCTGCATTTAGGTCTTTGACCCAATTTTGAGTTAATTTTTGTATAAGGTATGAGTTATGTGTTGCAATTATTTTCTTTATATATGTATTTCCGTATTAGCTGTTGCATAGAATATACTTTCTGCATTAAATTACCTTTGTAACATTGTTGAGAATCAATTGACCATATATGCTGTTAGGTGCCGTCAGGTCAGTTCTGACTCATAGCAAACCTACGTTGTACAACACTACGTTGACGCCTGGTGCTACGTCATCCTCATAATCATTGCTATGCTTGTGCCCATTGTTGCAGCCACTGTGTCAATCCATCTCTTTGAGGATCTTCCTCTTTTTTGCTGATTCTCTACTTTACCAAGCATGATGTCCTTCTCCAGGGACTGGTCCCTCCTAATAACATGTCCAAAGTACATGAGATAAAGTCTGGCCATCTTTGCTTCTAAAGAGCATTCTAGCTTTACTTCTTCCAAGACAGATTTATTTGTTCTTCTGGAAGTCCATGGGATAGTCAATATTCTTCACCAACATCATAATTCAAAGGTCTCAGTTGTTCTTCGGTCTTCCTTATTCATTGTTCAGCTTTCGCATGCATATGAAGCAACTGAAAATACAATGGCTTAGGTCAGGCCCATGTGAATCCTCAAAGTGACATCTTTGCTTTTTAACACTTTAAAGAGATCTTTTGCAGCACATTTGCCCAGTGAATACATCGATTGATTTCTTGACTGCTGCTTCCATAGGCATTGATTGTGGATCCAAGTAAAACGAAATCCTTGACAGCTTCAATCTTTTCTCCATTTATCATGATGTCGCTTATTGATCCAGATGTGAGGATTTTTGTTTTCTTTATGTTGAGGTGTAATGGATAGCTGCAGGCTGCAGTCTTTGATCTTCATCAGTAAGTGCTTCTTTACCCTCTCTGTGCTCTTGGCCCTGCTCTAACTCTATGCTTGCTAGCCTAGCGAAACGATGGCGCATACTTTATTATGTTTAACCCTCGGACTTAGTCAGGCACTGTGTCTCTGAGACTGAGGACTGTGGCCTTTTATTTCACCTCTCCCAGCAGTACGTGATATCTAATGGTCTGGTACCAAGATATATTCCTTCTGTTTCCCTAGGGAGACAGAGATTTTGTGCTTTTGATTCTATTTTTTTTTTTCTCTTCCCTTCCCCTAGCTGCATTTGGTCTTTTTCTCTTAGAGACACAGAGTTTTCTGCCCTTTCTCAGATAGCTTATGTCTTTGTTTCATAGGGGAGATAGGTATAAGGATCTGGGTGGGTCTCCCTGCCTTTCCTTCAAAGTCTACTGTTCACCTCTTCCAGAACTGCATGATCAGGAAGGCTTTCTTGAGACTCTCACCCTGTCCCCAGCCTTGCTCATGTGCACCCAGTGAGATCCTTGGAGAAGATACTGCTTAAAAAAAAAAAAACAAACTCATTGCCATCAAGTGGATTCCAATTTATAGCGACCTGTGTTACTGTTCCATAGGGTTTTCTTGGCTATAATCTTTATGGAAGCAGATCACCAGGCCTTTCTTTAAAGGTGCCTCTGGGTGGGTTCAAACCACCAACCTTTCCATTAGTAATAGAACACAAACCACTTGAGTGTGAATTCCCCTTGAGTCATCAGCTCGCAGAGATTCTGTTTTCTCTACACTTAGTCCATACTTAGCTTTTAGTAGTTTTTGAAAATATTTAGCTACATTCTTTTGCTGATGTACGTTGTTTGTCATTTACCTCTGGTAAACAAGTGTTTATGCCTCTCTCTCTCCTTGGAGTTCCCTATCTTTCCTTAGATTTTAAGTTATTTTTTTATACTGTGACTTCAGCTCTCTGATGGATTCAAGAAAAGTATTGGTTTTTCAAATCATCTGGCTATTCTTGCTGTAATACTGAGAGCAAAGCATTTTCCAGCTTTTTACATCTTAAGCTAAGCTAGAAGTTCCTAAACATGTTTTAGCAATTACCAAAAAAAAAAATCTTAGAGGATTTTATTTAAGAATATAAGGCATATAACAACAACAAAAATGATACAGACAGCCTTGTAAGCAAGTACCAAATGAAAACCACTGATTACAAGTGAAACCCAAAAGAGAGAGATCAGGAAAGATCTATTGAACAAGCAGGACTACTTTTTAAGAGAAAGGGCTACTCACCACTTAGAAAGGATTGGAGAATCCATATAATTTAAATGTGTGAATAGTTTATACTCATCTCATAAAGAACAGATGTATTTTGGGAAAAAACCGATAACCTCAGTAGGCTGTGTTTGATTAAATATCTTTAACCATATACAGCAATAATAGCCAACCACATTTTGTTAAACTAGGCCACACATGTTTTTCCTTTCCTGTCCTTAAAAATAAGTTGTAGTGAAAGAATGAGTAGGAAGACAGCCAAAAGAAGATAGAACAAAAGGATTGTCTTACTCACAAATGCTGCTTAATTGAGGGTATGGCAGACATCAAGTTTCACTACTAAACATAATTTTTGAAATAGAATTTCAATAAGAAAAAATACTACTACTATTCAGGTACAGAAATTATGGTAAAAATTCCTAAAAATTCTGATAGTGTATACAAGATAATGACAGTGTTACTATAAGCAAAAATCTTGACCTTTGTTAAAAGGGTTTCAAAGTCTTAAGTCAAGAATGAACTATAATTTGTTATAGTTCCCCCGTGCCAGGACTGCATAAGGAAGACTTTCTTGAGACTCTCAACCTGTCCCTAG
>NW_004444159.1:142705-172021 GCF_000243295.1 Trichechus manatus latirostris
CAAATGCTAACCAACAAGAAAATGTATAAACAAATTGTAGTATTTTCATACAAAAAGATATTACTACTACTATCCATTGCCGTTGAGTCGATGCCAACTAATACTGACCCGATAGGACAGAGTAGAACTGCCCCATAGGGTTTCCATGGAGCAGCTGGTGGACTCGAACTGCCGACCTTTAGGTTAGCAGCCGAGCTCTTAGTCACTGCACCACCAGGGCTCCAAAGGCATATTATAATATAATAAAAAATGAATATTACTCAGCATTAAAAAAAGAATAATCAACAGTCATGCATCACTTAATAGCCACAATACGTTCTGTGAAATATGACGTTATGTGATTTGGATGGTGTGGGAACATCCTATTACATACAGGCAGTCCCCAGGTTATGAATGTCCAACTTACACACAACCTATAGTTACAAACCAATCCCTATAAGTCCTATTATATTAAAACCTGATGGGAGCCCACTTCCAGTCTCCTTGTTGCCATTGTTGCTGCCGCTGCTGCTGGTGGTGGTACTGCTGGAGCAGCTGATGGAGGCCAGAGGAATAGGCACTGGCAGCAGCTACTGAGCGGGCAGTGGTGGGAGCAGAGCGAGAGGAAGTCAGGAAGGAGGGTATGGAGCGAGCCCAGCCCCATCCACTGTTCAGAGCAACCCAGGTCGGGTAGCTGTTGCCACAGCCTGCCTGCCCACTGGACAAAGCCCCAGAACCCACACCCAGAGCCATGTCCTCTGCCTCACCTGCCTGTAGCCCACCCATGGTCCAGTGCTGTAAGACTCTGGGTTTGGGGTCTTTAAAACCATTAGATGGGAATAATAAACAAAAGGAGAGCTGCTTTCCCTTAAAAAAAAAAAAAAATAACCCCTTATGGAACATTGCCAAATGGACATTATGTGGTGCATGACTGAACTGATACACACCACAACATGGATAAATCTCAGATATTATGCCAAATGAAGCAGAACACCAAATACTACCTACAGTATAATTGCATTTATATGAGGTTCAAGAGAAAGATATACTAATTTTTTTTAAAAAAAATCAGAAACTAATTGCTCATACTCTGTGAAAGTGGAGACTGATTTAAAAGAGACACGAGGGAATATTTCAGAGATGCAAATATCCTCTATTTTTACAGAGGTGTGGGTTAAGTACTTACATATTTTTCAAAACTCATCAAATTTTACATTTAAAAAATATGTGTATTTCATTTTATATAAACTTTACCCAAAAAAGAACTACAAGCAGATATTAAATTTTATTTATTTGGATTGAGTTTCACGGTGAGAGGAGTTAGCAATTCTGGAGTTACTGTCTGTATACCCTGGTCTTGGGCAAATGAGTAAATATAATGAGGATGATGTGAGCTAGTTTTCTCTTGTTGGAGAAGAAATTGTAAATATGGAAAGGAGAAAGACTAAATTTTACCCTGTAGTGATAGATTGTAATTGGAGGTATCAGAAATAAACTCACTGTTTTTTTAATATAGATATAGGAATAAACTGATATTGACATACCTGTAAATTCACTCTCTCTGCTGAAGAAGCAATGACATACTAGTATCACTGACAAATACCCAGCAGCTAATTTGGTTTCTAACTATGATTCTCCACTAAATGAAAACAACTTTCTTTGGAATAAAGAATGATTCCATGGTTGGTATAGAAAAAGTACAAGATGACCCTACAACATCATATTGAGCCAGAAATCCAAGAGATGCTCAAAGAATGAAGGAGATATGTCAAAAGGATAGAAGAGGCAATTTGATCAACAAAATAAATATTAATGGTGATGGATTACATAGTAATAAATTACAGCCTGTGGTGTGCTAATAAATTGGCTCTCCGAAAAAAAAAAAAAAACAAAAAGCCCTGATTGGCAGCATTTGCTGATTTCAAAAGTACAAATATTCCCAGTATGGACAATTTCAAACTACCAACATTATGCCTCTGAATACAGATTTGGGAAGAATGTTTATAAATGCTCTCATTATTGTGAGCTGACCACAGCACACTACTGATTATTACTATAGAATAAAAAAAGATACGTTAATATATACTATCAATAAATGAATGAATAAATCACTAAGTGGGGAAAATGAGAAAGCTCTTGCTTACAGTAAAATTCCAACTAATAAATTTAGAAAGAATGATGGAGTAGAAAATCATCAACCAATGCCAAGACTAGAAAGAGCTAAAAAGAGCTGTAAATGTTCATAATCCCAAAGGATTACCCTAAAAATTATTTATTGATAACAAAGGAAAAAATAGGAACTCTATGGTGGAGAGATCTGATAGATACCACTTTAACCATGTGATCATTATTGAGATCCCAGTATTGGGACAAACTGACATCACATGCATCCTGTTAGGATGCACCAAGGAGGACCAATATTGCTTCACTGCCTTCCCTGCCAAACATTCACAATCTGAATCCAATCATGAAAAAAACATTAGACGAATGGAGGGATATTTTATGAAATAACTGGCTAATATGCTTCCAAAATGTCAAAGTAGAGAGCAAACAGAAGTAAGTCTGAGGAACTGGTTTGTATTAAGGTAGACCAACGAAACAAGACAAATAAAATGTGTGACCTTGGATTTTATTTGTTTTACAAAAAGAACATTATTGGGACAATCGATAAAATTTGAGGATGGAGAGCGAATTTTAGATAATTTCCTAATTTTGTTAATTTTGCTGTGGTTATGTAAAAAAAAAGAAAGTACCCACTGAAGCATTTCCTGGCAGTAGTGCACACAACGCTGTGATCCATTCTCTGAGGTAGGCAAAATAATGGCCCCCTTGGAGTCCCTGGGTAGTGAAAACGGTTAAGTGCTAGACTACTAACCAAAAGTTGGCAGTTTGAACCCACTCAGAGGCATCTCAGAAGAAAGACCTGGCAATCTGCTTCAAAAAGTTCACAGCCTTAAAAACCTTTAGGGCACGGTTCTTCTCTACAACACATGGGGTTGCCATGAGTCAGAATCAACTGAAAGGCAACTGGTTTGGTTTTAATGAAGTCCATGTCTTAATTCCTAGAACCTGTGATTATGTTGCCTTATATGACAAAAGGGACTTTGAAGCTGTGATTAGATTGAGAATTTTGGGATGGGGAGATTAACCTGGATGATATCGGTGAGCCCAGCTTTATCACAAGGGTCTTCTAAGCGAAAAGGGGAGGCAGAACAGTCAGTCACAGAAGGAGATGAGTTGACAGAAGCAGAGGTCAGAAAGATGCCATTGCTGCCTTTGAAGATGAAAGGGAGCCATAAACCAAGGAAAGCAGGCAGCTTCTAGAAGCTGCAAAAGACAAGGAACCTCCAGAAGGAACACAGCCCTGACAATGTATTGATTTTAGTCCAGTAAGACGTATTTCAGACTTCTGAACTCCAGAACTGTAAGATAATAAATTGGTGTTTTTTAAGCCACAAAGCTTGGCTGCTAACCAAAAGGCCAGTGTTTCGAATCTACCAGCTGCTCCTTGGAAACACTATGGGCCAGTTCTACTCTGTCCTTTACGGTGGCTACGAGTCGAAATCGACTCGAAGGCAACGGGTTTGGTTTTTTGGTTTAAGTTTGTGTTGATGTGTTACAGCAGCAATAGAGAACTAATACACCCGCAAATGACTTAGAAAATTATGCATTTATTTGTAACTGTGTAGAGAGAGAGAATGCTAAAGCAAATGGAGCAAATATAAAATACTAGTAAATCTGTGATAAGAGTCTCTGGAAGTTCCTTGTCCTACTCTTGCACATTTTAAGTTTGAAGTAATATTAAAATAAAAAAGTTACAGAAAAGGACAAAAAAAGTACTTAGCTTTTATAGATTGATAGAGAAAATTTACAACTGAATTGACAAGATCTATAGAATTTGATTTAAATACAACAGAGAGGAGGGAAGTCGGTGGGTGTACAAGGAGGGCAGAGTTAACTGTGGATTAATAGTTATTAGGACAAGGAAGCCTTGGTGGTGCAGTGGTTAAGAGCCTGGCTATTTAACCAAATGGTTGGCAGTTTGAATCCACCAGCTGCTCCTTGGAAACACTGTGGGGAAGTTCTACCCTATTCTATAGGTCCAGTATGAGTTGGAATTGGCTTGACAGCAATGTGTTTGGGGTTTTTTTTTTGGTTAGGAACAGGAAATCTGTAAAAGAGTTTTAAGTACACTATTTTGTCTGCTTTTACATGTGTTTCAAATTCTTACAAAGTTAAAAAATAGGATCGTTTTATCTAAAAATCTATGGAAAGGAAGATGATGGGATACTAACATTTCACGTAACAATCGGTATCTGGGGAGTTTGCAACCTTAACTGGAAAAATTGACATAAGCTCTGAGCCACCATCTAGTGTCATATCAGCTCAATGTGTTTTACTTCCTTGAACAGACCAACCAGGAAAGAAGAGGGTTTTCTCGGAGTATGTCAGTCAGCAGACATTAGCTCTTCTCTATCGTCAATGCTACTCAGGGCAGGTTCTGCCGTGCATTTTGAGTTTTGTGGTTGGTGTTTGTGTTTATAATTCTAGGCACTACCAAGCGTTTCAGGCAATCTGTTGAAAACAGCAGTGTTTGCTGAAACTGGATGATACGATCTCTGGATAACCCTCAAATGCTGCTGGCCTTCTTACAAAATAAGTAAAGCACTAGTTTGGTCTTTTCCAGCTGCCAAAGCCACTTTTATTTTCCTTGAGCCTTCTAGTTAGCAGGGAGGTTTGCATAGACTATAGGGAAGGGACAAATAGCGTACGTTTGGATTAACATCTTCTTTTGCATCTCCTGCCCCTTTTTGAACAAAGATATAAAAGTATTAAGGATTTATTTATACACAATTTAAAAGAAAACTATCACAGTCCGAAGAGGTAACTTCACTTCTTGCCCTTTCCCAACGAGAGGAACACACGAGAAGGATGCATTTCTTGGCCAGATTCAATGAATTTAAATTCTCCATTAACATATAATAGGTTTAGACAATAAACTCCTTTGAGCGTGGGAATCAGTGAGAGAAAAACCAACCAACCAACAAAAAACACCACTCTGCAAAAGCTCAAGTAAGCTTAAACTGTTACTTTAAAACACACTGCGCCTGCAAAGAGAAAGATAAGTTTTATGCAAGTGTTTTTTTTTTTAAATAGCAAGATTTTTTTAAAAAGCCATTTCATCTCTGAGAGGCTCAATGACCACGCTTTGATGACAAGCCAGATGGCAGCCGTTCCCTTCGACCCGGTGCCAAGAAACATGACTGGAGCTGCAATTTGCCTTCCGCAGTGAGGCTAGCTGCTGATGCACACCACAGCTGCGAGGGAGCGGGCGAGCAGAGCTGCTGCCGGTAGGTGAGTGCGCAGTTGGTTCCCTCCCAATTTGGATGCAGCAGGTAAGAGGCTGAATCAGTACCCAGCAATTATGGAATTGGCATGCGCTGGATTGTTTACTCACAGTAATATTCCTACTGGACTTTATTAAAACACCATCTGTTGTCAGTGCAGACAAAGGCTCCAAAACAGAAATACAGAGCAAGAGACAAGAGATGGCGAACGTGCAAGCATGCATTTGTGGGTTGGAGTCAGGCTACAGGACTTGCTTGCGTTTCTAAGAGGCCACCTTTGATCCTGGGGGTTATCTTTTCACACTGCAGCACCTGCAGCACCATTCTCCCAGATTTTTGTTTATTGGTTTCCCCTGCCAGCTAGGCCAAAACAATTTGTGGTCCAAATGAAGTTGGCTCTGTGTAAGTCAGGCTGGAATTGAAGGCAGCCAGCGCATGCTTATGGGTGGAACCCAATCACATGAGCATTACTACAAATTAAAACCAAAACGATGGGAAGCAAAGTTGCCCCACTGAATGATGTTCAGAGTAAACTTCTGAGTTAATGTGCAGAATATAGGCTGAGTAATAAAGGATATCTGCCAATAATAATACCTTTGGGGCACAAGGGAAAGTGACTGTTTTTTACAATCAGCTGTTTTCTCTCACTCTTTTTAATCTTGCAGATGGGGATCAGATATTTCTAATGCACAGCTGGTCTCTACAAATGGCCAAGTGTAATTTTTCATACCCCACCCCATACAATTCCAGGTGAAATTAATTAGTCAGGATTCCTTGTCAGATAATATACTAATAAAATGTGGTGCAAGTAATTAAATATGCAAATACAGGAAAGATGGCATTAAAACTCTGATATGTCATTGCAATTCTACAAAAAGACATCTGTCTATTTGGAAATTTATTGCAAAAAAACTCTTAAAATGAAAAATATAAACAAGCCTCAATTCACGTGGCAAAATGAAATATGCAGAAAAATGATTATTAAAAAAGCACTGGATACCTTCTGGGTAAAAGAGTTGGCTCACTTAAAATGTATATTCAAGCGTTATGGAGCAAATGGATTAGGAACGTTTTTGAAGAGCCACAGGGAAAGCTCAGGCAGTGTATGATGCTATTGTCAGTTTTGCCTGACACTCAGACCCTAATATCCTTGCCAGGATATGAGCAGTCATTTTAATTTACAGAAATGCTGTTTACCACTTTGCAAGCCGTACCAATATTTACAGAGAATTCAATGAATGAATGAAAAGAAACAGCTGCGACTCCTTCCACCTCATTGCCCATTTCATCTCTAACTCTCCTCCTCAGTACTGTCTTATTTATAGTCATTTTGTTGAGCAATGGATTGGGTTGGCAGCATTCAGTACGCCAATGCCTAATTGTTAAACACTTCATAATTCCTGTTATGAATTTTTCCTTTCCTAAGTGTGTGTTAGAGAAAATACCATGATTGACTATAGTCTGCATTTATATTTTAATAGGCTTTAAAATACACAAATATCCCAATTTTATACTTTCCCCAAAATTGTGTATAAGATGGTGTTAAGCTTGTCCCTAATACCATGATTTTGTACTCATAATGATATTTTACTGTTTGATAATATCTGTAACCCACAGCATCAGTTACTTTAAAGGACATTAAAAAAAATAAAAAGACACAATCCTTACCTTCAGGGAGCTTAAAATCCAGTTGGGAAGATAAGACATATACTGAAACAATAAAAAAAAAATCAAGTTACATGCAATAAATACTAACATGTGCAGCCAACTAGCAGAACTGCAGGAATCCAGAGAAGTAGGAGTAACGAAAGAAGATCCAACTTAACTGTCTTTGGAAGGTTCAAAAGATTATAAATAGGGAGAGAGCAAAGAAAGAGCATTTCAAGTGCAGAGGAAAATGAAGGAGCAGTCTTTTCAGAGATACAGAAGTAGAAAGAGGGTGGGGGTTTTTAAGGGTCACTCTAAACTGGATTCTTGGCTGAAAGCAGCAGAAGGAATGATGGTGTAAGAGAAACACTTTTCAAGAAGTCCCCATGGTTTAATGCACCTCACAAAAGCAGACTGACCTTCCAGAGATTGTGGTGACAATTTTCATGAAGGAAAAGGTAATAGAATCCCTTTGAGAATAATTTTGGGCTCAATCAAATATCAGTGTACAATGTTATCAGCAAAATAGGCTATATAGAAGTTTGAAGAATTGGATGGTGCCTGGCTACCATTACTGAGCATTTTGATGAAAGATTCTATAGCAGAATTCTGATCAAAAGAGGGGAAATGTAGAACAGAATTTCAAGTTATCATGGACTCCAGACTTTCTAGAGCCATGGAGGGTGGATGAACCCCTGAAACTATTGCTCTGAGATAATCTTTAAACCTTAAACCAAAAATATTCCTTAAAGTTATCTTGGAGCCCTGGTGGCATAGTGGTTAAGAGCTCGGCTGCTAACCAGGTCAACAGTTCAAATACACCAGCCACTCCTTGGAAACCCTAGTGGGGCAGTTCTACTCTATCCTATAGGGTCACTATGGCAACAGATTTTAAAGTCATCTTAAAACTAAACGATAGTTTAGCTTAACTAGTAAAAAAGAGCTGTCTTGAGCATTATGCTTTTTTAAGAACTATCTATATGGGATCAAAGTGACAACAGTAACTTGAAAGATTTGCTAGGAAGCTTAGGGGCCAATGAGTTTATGCTAATGAGGATAGAACAACTCAGGAAAGAAGGGTAAGAATGATTGCACAACTCGAAGAATGTAATCAATGTCATTAAATTGTACATGTAGAATCTGTTGAATTGGAATATGTTTTGCTGTCTATATTCTCAACAACAACAGCAAAATAAACAAAATTTAGGAAAAAAAAGTTTGAAGGTCAGAGGTCACCAAAAAGCATGAACTAGTGAACTGTCTGTGACAACTACAAAGTATGAATTATAAGAAGTTTGCAGAACCTAGATCCCCTTGTTCTAAATCTGCCTGTGTAATATGGGAAGAGTTGTTTTGTTGTTGTTGTTTTTTAGCCACCACATGAGTAACTGGATCAAACCAAATGAAGATGCAGATTTGATGGTGAGCCATTTACCCAGGGCAACAGAAAGGCAGATGTTGAGTTTGAACCATGATTGAAAAGGGAAGCTTAAAGTCAAAGATACAGTAACTGTCTCTGATATCAGATCTGAGGGTGAGATCAAACTATACATGGAAAAATAAAATTAACTTTGACCTTACAAGGTCAAAGTCAGAATGAACTCAAATAGGTTAAGAGATGGGATGTGAGCTGAACATGTGAGGAGACTAAGGACAAAAGACGTTGAAAATTTTTGTAGTTATCAGAGCCCTGGTTCTTTGTGGTGCTAAGCATGGGCCCGGGGACAAGTGTTCAAGGTAGGAAGGAAAGAGGAGCAAGAGATGGATAATCTGAGAGAAAGATATTGCTGTTTTACCCCAGCGGAATCCTTTTAATAAAGGATTCCCTTTCATCCTGATAGAAACTGGCCCTACCAAAAATAAAAGCAGGGGCTAGATGCCTTTGTTGTGGTTGTTAGCTCCCCCAGAGTCAGCCCCTGACTCATGGTGACCCCATGATGAATTGAACAAAATCTGCCTAGTCCTGTGCCATCCCCATGATGGATTGTGGATCTGACCATCATAATCTACAGGGTTTTCACCGGATGATTTTCAGAACTAGATCATCAGCCCCTCCTCCTAGTCTGTCTTAGACTGAAATCTCCCCTGAAACCTGTTCAGCATCATAGCAACAAGCAAGACTCCACTGACAGATAGATGGTGGCTGTGCATGAGGTGCATTGGCTGGGAATTAAACCCGGGCCTCCAGTATGGAAGGCGAGAATTGTATCACTGAACCACTAATGCCCTTACTATGTTTGAAATACATGACTATTAACTTGATTAGCAGAAAAAAAATGAAAATAGGTAGCTATCTACACAAAATGATTAGAGAACTTGAAAGATAATCGATGTTTTGGATAATATTACCAAACAACTCTTGTTGCAAGGTGAATTTTAGCCTTCTCCTCATCCTTATTTTCTGCAATGCTCACTTTTCCCAGTTCTCCTCCATTCTTGATTCCTCACTGGAAAATTCTAATGGAATTAACTTGGGGCTTAGGGATTATGCTTAGAGAGGAACAATAAAGATCTCTTATCCTTCCTTTGACACCATAGTCTTTTCTTCCATTTACTCTGCCAAAAGTAGGTCCCCTTCTCTAGAGTTGGTATCTTTGCATGTACACTATTGGCGTTTGGCATTAATTTGAGACACAGACTCATCCCTTTGCTCATCAGAAGTATTTAGCTTGATAATAAAATATAAAGCAAGCTCTAGAACAACATAAGTTATTGTTGTTAGGTGCCATCAAGTCGGTTCCACTCATAGTGACCCTGTGTATAACAGAACAAAACACTGCCCGGTTCTACACCATCCCCACAATCGTTGTTATGCTTGAGCCTATCATTGCGGCCACCCTGTAAATCCGTCTTGTTGAGAGTCTTCCTCTTTTTCGCTGACCCTCTAATTTACCAAGCATGATGTCCTTCTCCAGGGTCTGGTCCCTCCTGATAACATGTCCAAAATATGTGAGACAAAGTCTTGCCATCCGCACTTCCAAGGAGCATTCTGGCTGTACTTCTTAGACAGAGTTGTTCATTCATCTGGCAGTCCATGGTATATTCAATATTCTTCACCAATACCATAATTCAGAGGTGTCAATTCTTTTTTATTACAAACACATATTCAAACAAACTGAAGTGTTCTTTCTGGTATATACTCCCCACTCTCAACAATTCCTTCCTTACACACATGCACACACACGTACACACATTGCCCTAAGATTTTTAGCCTTTGGTAGAAAGCAAGACAGAACACATGAAAGTAATGGGGTTGTGTCTTGCCCCAAGCTGGGCCATCAAGTAACCAGTAGTGTGGAGATGACAAAGGTAGATGCACCTACACACTTATCTGTCACTGTAGGCTCACTTGGCTCTGCTGAGTGAGACTTCTAGAAACAGTGGGATGAAAATATCCCAAGGCTTGTGTTTATACCACAAAATAGGAACTTAAGAAAGTTTCTAGGGCAGCTCTTTGAGTTCCTTTATATCTTGGACAGCTGAAGACAACTCTTCTCCCTATAAAGCTGGAACCCATCAGGTGCAGCAGGCCCTGAGCATGACACAAACGGTGACAGAAGGAATGGCATTGGAGGCCTTCCATAGCACTCCCTGTTGTGTTGAGATGCTTTGAGCCCTTAAACACGATTAGAATCCTCCCTTCTTCTTCTGGTTTTTTCCCCCAATGATAGCAATCAATATTTAGGGCAAGGCCTTCTATGGTTCTCTCAGCAGAAGGACACAGGATCGGAACATTGATGATATACTGATCAGTGGCAAATTCTAGCATTTTGGGACAGATCTAAAGGCTACCAGGGAGCAGTCAGGCTATCAGAAAGGTGATGTTTCTGGGGGATGCTTATTGGACTAGTTGCTCCGAAGTGCCTAGAGGAAAACTTCTAGGAGAAATTTTCAGATGGAATTATAGAAGATTGGAGCATGCCTTTACATTTAGGAGACATGAATATTAAAAATCTATTTCTGGTATTCAAAAATTACTGTAGCAAGGGATATACTCCTATTGTGTCCTTAATCAAGATATCTACCAGTTATATGCACTATGAAAATAAGGAAGTATTCCTGCTCATGGGAAAGAATTGTGAGATGAGCCTCTTTATTTCTTGAATTGTTAGAAAAGATGAAAAAATCTTGGAGAGCATTGAGAAAATAGCACAAGACAGAAACTTTAAAAAAGTCACACTGCAAGTGAATAGAAAGAATGAAACACAAGAGCAATAAAAGAAAACTGCAAGAAGTATCTTCACCTGCACCGAATGGCATCTTCAGAAATAGGTTCATTCATACGTTCTGAGACAGAGCAACTACCTCAGAACATGACGTTATAAGGTGAGACAAAGAAAATTCTTCATGGTGTCTGGGGACTTCCTGCTGAGAAGTATGGAGCTGGACTTATGTCAGCTGGCATGGTTAAAACAGAACTAAGTCAAGTCATTAGGACATTACTGGTAAAGAGCCATCTTAAAACAGTGTATCTTACTTTGGGTGGTGTCTTAAACTGGGTTCTCTAGAGAAGCAAAACCAGTGAAGCATATATATATAAATACCAACCCATTGCTGTCAAGTTGATTCTGACTCATAGCAACCCTAAAGGACAGAGTAGAACTGTCCCACAGGGTTTCCAAGGAGCACCTGGTGGATTTGAATGGCCGACCTTTCAGTTAGCAGCCCCACCAGGGTTTCCGTATATATTTATAGATAGGTATGTATATATACACAGAGAGAGAGAGAGATATTTATCTCAAGGAAATGGCTCATGCAGTTGTGGAGGCTAGCAAGTCCCAAGTCTGTTGGATGTCAGGCTGGAAGCTTCTCCTGGCTCGCAAATCTGCAGGGGCTGATGAACCCAAGGTTGGCAGGTAAGACGCTGGTTCACAAGCTGCAGAAGCTGACAAATACAACATTGGCAGATAAGTGCAGGCCACTGGCTCACAGGCAGTGGAGGCTGACAAATCCCCAGATGGGCAGGTAATACCGCAGGCAGCTGGCTCAAGTCCCAAGAGTCGGAGGTCAGATGTTGACAAGCCAGATGCAGAATCTAAAGCAAGTAAGCTAGCTTTGCCAGAACGTCCATATATATACTGGATACAGGCTACCCGACCCCCGAAGAAACTCCCCTTGCAACTGTTTGGCTGATCACATCAGATCACATCATGGAGGATGACTACATCATCACATAAATGCCAAACTACATAATTATGTAAATGAAAAACCACTGAGAATCATGGTCCAGCCAAGCTGACACACAACTTTAACTATCATGGACGGGTTATACAAAGAGAACTTGGAATGTATCTTTTGTCACTTGGAAGACCTGGGGAGAAAACCCATGTATATAAAAGCAACTTCCAACGGAACATGGTAAATTGGGAGAGAAAAAGAAAAAGGATGTGGAAATGAACCACTGATTAGAAAGATGCAATCAAAGAATAGGATTTGGTTTTTTGGATTATGCCAGGATGATGAGTTCTTGGCAGAACTGAAGAATAGCTGGCCAAAACAAGAAACAGAATAGCCAGATCAAAAGAATTTTAACCTGAAAATTTAAGTAAGCATAAGAGAAATATTCTTGACAAATCTTTAAGAAAATGAAGCGTGGAGAAGATACCCAGACAAGTTCCAAGGAAAACAAGTGGAAAATAAGATTAATACCAAAAGCTGCAGAAATCTTCTATATAAATACATAATAAAGCATTCAGTATGTTGGAATTTCAATCAAAATAACTAAAGAAGATCTCCATAATTCAATAGATGGGATAAGACTAAGGATGAAATACCACTGACAGTGGAAACAAATGCCTTGTTTGGAAAAAAAAAAAAATAGACCTGCAAGGAGAACAAATTTCTATGTCAAGAAATTATAGACTTCTGTGAAAAATCCTTTAATCTAGAAAGCATGTTAAAAAGCAATGGAGTAAAGATCAAAAAGCAATGTAAAATATGTTGATCTGGTTATAGTCTGCAGACTATCTCATCAGATGAGATTTTGGATGAAGTTTTCCTAACACAGATCAAAATCTGGCACAAATGCAAGAGATAGTCATAGTAGGAGAATTAAACCATTGGGGAATTTGTTTATTCTCATTCTTCTAATAGAAAAACATCTGAGACATTCTCATCTTGCCTACAATTCCATGGACCTGAAAGTTGAAGTAATAAGAGAAACTCTTATTCCAAATTTAATTGTAAGCATCTTTTAATAACTGACAGATAAAATTGAAATAATGGGAAACTTGAGGGGGGTTGCCTTTGTCATTTTAGTCTATCACTGCCAAGGAAAGAAGTTAATGATGAGAAGAAGTCAAGTAAGATTTGGATGTGATAGGACTGGGGTAGAAAAAGCATGCCATGGGTGTTCGCATAAGACAGATCTGATTTTAAGGCTCCTTAGCTCAAACACTATCTGAGTGACCTTGACCACGTCACTTGACTTTGACCAATGACCTTGACACCGTCTCTGAGACTTTTTTCTCATTTACAGTTTGGCTGGTAACCAAAAGGTCGCAGTTCAAATCCACTAGCCACTCCTTGGAAACACTATGCGGCAGCTCTACTCTGTTGTATAGGATTGCTATGAGTAGGAACCGACTCGATGGCACCCTAACAACAACAATGAACAGTTTATATATATATATCCAGAATATAGTATTATTGACATATGCTGCACCAAACCAGATAGTCTGAATTCAGAAATTCTGTAATTCTCTTTTATACCAATAAGGTTACTGAAACAAGAAATGACTGTGATGATTCAAAATCTGGTGATTAACTATGTCTTCATAAGGGGAGAGGCAAAATGGTCATACTGGGCCAGTTACGCAGCAACCACTTTGTAATACCCTATCTCACCAGGTGAGGAGAACAAAGAAATAACACTGCTCTTATACCCTGTTAACCCCCTTTAAAGGGACACACCACCATTGCAAAGATAGCAAATAATTTCTTTAACAACCTGTTGGTAAATGAGATTTTGCATTTCTGTGACTCTGCTTCCCATTTTCCTAGGTTGAATTTTAACATTTCTTTAGACATAGACCATTTTGGAAATCATGAAAGCTATAATAAATGAATGAATGCATGAAAACCCTAACAGATATTTGTGCACATATTTTGCCCTTCAGTCCACTTATGAGTCCCCAGATAAAGCTAAACATAGAAGTGCATTATTACTAATTTTTAAAATGTTCATCCATAGTCTAAAAAATATTTCTCTATTAAAATATAAAGGATGTATTACAATCCAAGAAAAATATGATTGTTTTCTAGAAAGAAGGCATGCAAAAATATTCCAAAAATTGTTATAGAGGAAATATTGCAACCACCAAGATCTAATGGGATAAGGCAGGAATCCAGGTCAGTGAATTCTTTTTGCCTGATTCTATTTTAAAATTAAACTGGACTCATGACTTCAGGAAAAAAAAAATGACCACAATTTGTAGGTGAGGGTCAATATATATTTCATTAGCCTAAAGAAAAAGACAATCTCTGCTTAGAAGTCTTAGAGATGAACTTTCTTGAAGAATATTCCCCTGGCTACTTATGTCGGAATTATGCAAGGCACTTTTTAAAAATGAAGATCCTTGACAACTAGATGGTGCCTAGCTACCACCGCTGACTGCTCTGACAGGGATCACAACAGAGGGTCCCAGACAGAGCTCGAGAAAAATGTAGGACAATTCTAACTCACAAAAAAAGACTAGATTTACTGGCCTCACAGACTGGAGAAACCCTGAGAGTATGGCCCCTGGACACCCTTTTAGCTCAGTAATGAAGTCACTCCCGAGGTTCACTGTTCAGCCTAAGATTAGAAAGCCCCATAAAACAAAATGAGACTAATGGGGTACAACAGTCCAGGGACAAGGAATAGAAGGCAGGAGGGGACAGGAAAGCTGGTAATAGGGAACCCATGATTGAGAAGGGACAGTGTTGACATGTCATGGGGTTGTTAACCATTGTCATAAAACAATATGTGTACTAACTGTTTAATAAGAAATTATTTGTTCTGTAAACCTTCGTCTAAAGTACAATAAATAAATAAATAATGCAGATTCTTGGACTTTGTGCCGTACCTGTTGAATCAGAATCTCTTTTGTGATGGCCATGAATGTGTGTCTTTAACAAGCATCTGACACAATCTTTAGCCAAACTAAAGTTTGAGAACCACTTTGTCTTGGTTTTAAAAATCTTGATTAAGAGATTTCTGATATCTAAGCAAAGCTTCAATCCCACCATGCTATGGACTTTCACTTTGTAAATGTAATGTACGTCCAACCTGAATCCCTCTATTTTTATTTTTGAACAGAGAGTTTTTATAGATTTAATTGTATTTTCTGTGGGAAGTTGAAAGTGCTACAACCTTAAAGGGTATAAAACTATGCCCATCTGTGATTGTCTTCTTGTTCAGTTAATAAGAGATAATAACAATCATATTATCTGGTAAAGTCACATGTATGATGATAACCATTTTCACCTTGACATTTGAGCAATAGGACCCCCAGAGATTAGTTTCTGAGAAAAGCATAGTAACCAAAGCTGAGTACTGTTCAAAGTTTGCAAAATAGTAATTTCATAGCCACGTGCATATTGTAAGTCCAGCAAAACTTGAGATGTTTCCTCCTTTGATGCTGATTATGGAATGTGTAAATGAGTAAAAGGGTCTCGTAAGTGGAAGCATTTTTGTTTCTTTTCTGTATCACTTTAATCTTTCAGATTCGTGTTCCTTTTCTTGCCTTTCCTGCTCCCCCCAGGGGGAGAATAATGGTAGGGATGAAGGAGGTTTGGGAAGAGGAAGCAAACACAACAAAATTGCCAACTGTTCCAGAAAGTAATGTTTTTACGATAGGAGTCCTTTAGGGATTCAACTGAGGCAGCTAAACTAATTTAAAAAAGTTTAACCACACTTACCCTAAGCGTGGCACTCAGTATTGACCTGTTAAAAAAAATAAATGCCAAATGCATTTGCTATCACAGGGGTCAGAGAAATATCTGGAATCTGTTGGCACTAACGTTGTATCACGTGCTACCTGTATGGGAGCATCAATGCACATGAGGAAGAATTGATCACACTGTGCAATGCAAACATGCTGAGGCTGTGTAACATCTGTGCCAGAACTTTTCCGTCCTTATAAATCATTCCTCAGCTCTTGCTGGGGCAAGGAGAAAGAAACTGCTGGCATATAAATGTAAATCATTGCACATCCTCTGGAATAGAATAATAATTGAGTTAATTTACCAGCTCTGCACAGTATGAGAAAGTTTGCGATTGGACGATGGTTTCAATGAGGTAGAAGGGTTAGCTTTGAACCTTTTGGCATATAATTAAAATAATAAGAGATCAGCATTATCTGTCACAACTTTCTGGGTAGGACATACCCAGAAATCCCTGGAATCACACCAGAGCGAGAAGAGGGTAGGGAATGAACTCCATACCCCTTGTCAGCAGGAAATCTAATCCTGTTGTGACCTAAATAAAAGTATTTGATCTATACCAGGAGAGCTGACACCAATGATCTGTGCATTTCTCCTGTGCTTATCCTTATGTGTTGAAGGACTCTGCAGGGGCCAAGAGGAAACCAATGGAAGGAGCTGCATTCTGACTTTAGATTCACAGTCTGGAGAAATGATGTTTTTAGACTTGGATGGGGAGAAATGTAATCTCTTAAAGCAATAAAATTCTCCATAATTTTGGGACCTGTGCCAAACAAAAGCTGCTTTCTTTTTTCTCCCATTCCCATCCCTCTCCTCCTCCTCCTTCTGGTCGTCTTCAGGACTGTGCATTGTGTTCCGTTCAGTCCTAAGGATGAAGACGTAAATACCTCGAGTACAGGGCACATTGACTCACTTTCAGTCCTGTAGGGTCGCTATGAGTCGAAATGGACTCGAAGGCCATGGGTTTTATTTTGTGGAATACTGATTCTGTCAATACAGTAAACTATCAGGGAGTCTCCAAAAGCCTCGTTATCCCAGAAATTCAAAGTGTACGCTCCTCTTCTTACAAGCAGTATTGGAATGGTAGATGCAAACTTGTAAGATTCATTCACAAACTTTTCGAAACTAATGGAAGTTCCAATTGATTACCTTTCCAGAAAAGAGAGGATGCCAATATTACAGACCAATGGAAGAAATTGTTTTATGAATAGAAAGGCAATCCAATAGATGCAATCTCATATGCAGGTTAAAATCTTTATAACCTCCCTTAGAAAACTACAATTTCTACTCCCCCTGTTGTGCAGAGAAGCTGCTAATACCTCCCCTGATGAAAGTCAGTCACCAACAAAGAAATAAAAATAAGTCATAGCTCTTACAGATGTTTTAAGTGCCTGTCACCAATTTACCCCTTAACTCATATACCTTACTTGAATACACAGCATTTAACAAGTTTGGTGAATTTACTTTTTTTATTGGTCTTTCCTCCTAATTATCTGACATTTTTAGTAACACTCATGGATTTTCTCTCTCTCTCTCTATGTTTATATAAAGAAATATATATGTATACATACAAACATGTATTAAGTTTGCATTACTTTTATTATTATTAATCTTAAAGACAATGCTCCTATTCTACTTGAGGGAAACCCTGGTGGTGTAGTGATTAAGTGCTATGGCTGCTAACCAAAAGGTCAGCAGTTCAAATCCATCAGGTGCTCCCCGGAAACCTTATGGGGCAGTTCTGCTCTGTCCTATAGGGTCACTATGAGTCGGAATCGATGGCAACCAGTATAGTATGGTATTATACTTGAGTATCATTTGTTAGAGCAGACAATTAACACTTAACACTCTGTCATTTCCATGAGTAGATTTAAGTATACGGTAACATTGTCTATCAACTAGTATATGTAGTTGGATAGATATCATGCTTTCTGAATGAACAAACATTTGGGAAAGTAGGACACTTATACATTGAACATAGCTCTAAAAATATGTGCTGAAGTGATTTTATAGGTAAGTAAATCTTGTTAAGCTATCTCTCTTTTAACGTCTCTGGTATGTGGAAAATGTTATAATAACCCTGTTTTTCACAATTTATCACAAGGAAAATTCCAAAACCAGGAAAATGGTACTTGCACAAAGATGTTCACTCCAATATTGTTTTCAATAATAAAAATTTTGAAACTGCCTAAATGCCCCAAAGCAGAGGGAGATAATTATGATTATCATATTGAATAAATACATAACCACTAAAATAGTAATTTTGGAAACTATATGCCAATGGGTAAAGAAAGCTGGTGATATAACTATTAAGAATAAAAAGTAATATGCAGTGTGTATTTCTGCTACATTACGCATGCCTATAGCAAAACACACACAAAGACATGGCAGGGAACGGAGTAGATTCATTACGACATGGGTTTTACAGTTTTCAGTTCCATAGTTTTTAGTTTGTTAGGTATAAAATTAAAACTATTTAAGAATATCAGGGTATTCATTACTGCAGTCTTTTATGGTTTTGGAAAGCTCAGACTGTAGCAGTCCTGACTTCTTTAGTACACCTTGAAACAGAACATTTTCTCGTGCTAATAACTAAAAAATACCAAACCCATTGCTGTCAAGTCAATTCTGAGTCACGGTCAGCCCATGAGTGTCAGAGTAGAACTGTGCTCCATAGGATTTTCAGTGGCTGATTTTTCGGAAGGAGATTGCCAAGCCTTTCTTCTGAGGTGCCTCTGGGTGGGTTTGAACCTCCAACTTTTCAGGATGCTGATACAAGTTACTTTTCCAAATATAATTACATTATGTGAAGTTGTGCTTAGTTTTCTTTTTAGGCTCTGGTTTTTGTGTTTAGCAGCGGCTTCCTCCTGCCTTGGGTGTTTACACAGAGTTCAAAGACATCCCTTCTCCCTGCTCCCACAGCCCTAGTGATTACAAGGTATCCGGTAAAAGAAAAGTTGCTTCCCGGAAAACATGCTTGATGCCTCTTATAGTTTTCTACTGCTATGTAAGAACTTAACACACATAGGAACTAAAACAACACAACGCAGCTTATCATCTCACAACTTCCCTGGGTCAGGAGTCCAAGTACAGGTTAGCTGGTCCCCCGCTCAGTGTCCCACCAGGTGGCAGCCAAGGTGCCAGTCTAGGCTTCTGTCTCATCTGAGGCTCAGGGTCCTCTACCAAGCTTCTTCGGATTGTTGGTCAAATTCAGTCTTTTGCAGTTGTAGGACTTCGCTTGTGGCTGTCTGCTGTCAGTCCCCACTTTCAACTCCTAGTGGCTACCCCCTATTCCCTGCCACATGGTCTGCTCTTTGCTCCTTCAAGGTCAGCAGAAGAAATTCTCCCGAATCTATGACTGTTATTGAATGCAATCATGGGAATGACTACCCCATCACCTTGCTCATATAATGTACCTGATCCCAAGAGTGATTTTCCCATCATATTTGCAGGTCTCCCCCACACTCATGTGAGGGGACTAGACCAGGTGTGTACTCCAAGGGGTGGGAATCTTAGGGGCCAGCTCAACATTCTGCCTACCACCGTACACCTTGCTACGCCATACTAAGAAGAAAGCAACTCTTATATTAGATTTAAAGTATACATATATATCAGAAAATTAAATATAGTCTAATGATTTCAATAGAGCAAAGTAGAACAGAAATGTAGACTCTTCCTTAATACAGAGGTACAACATTTTTCTAAGATTAGTGGAAGGGAGAGTGTTCCCTCAGTGAAAACCTAAGGAATGACGTTTCACCTTCATAGCGGATCATTTGTTTTTATAAAGACATTAAATTACTAAGGAGCTGGTGTTCTTATTAAGAACTCAATTGTTCTTCTCGCTATATAATATACTAGTGTGTAAGCTATTTGCATTTCCTCAAAGGTAAGTATTCTTGTTCAAGTAAAACTCTAGGGTAGCTTCTGCAAAATATGGCGATGTTACAGTAATTAAGGGTGCACCCAAACTAAAATGCATTCTGCTTCCCTTCAGTTGTACTCTATACACGATTGCCTTAGTATTTATGATAACCCATTTTAGGTTTAAGCATGTCAGTATTATCAACCTCATGCATACAGTCAACAAACAGGTAGTTATCTACTTGCCTGCATTTCATCGATGACATCGGAGGAATTGATAGATTAAGTGCTATTTCTGAGGCTTCATGACTATCAGGGATGTAAATGGTACTTAATTCAGCCTCTAACTCTTTGCCTGTGTGCCCATAGGAGGTGTAAAGTAGAGAGAGTGTGATAGTACAGGGTGGTGTTTCTAAAGCAATCTGAAAACACCAAGGCAGTATGAACCTCCATGGCATTTCTTCAGTGAAGCCAGGTGTCTTAGTTCCCCCTCTTCTGGTACCAGATTCTGTTTTAGTTTCTGTTAGGGATTGAATTACGTCCCCCAAAATATATGCTGTAAATCCTAACTTCTATGCCTGTGGTTATAATCCCACTTGGGAATGGGTTGTTTTTGTTATGTTGACGAGGTAGGATTAGTGTAAAATGTGTCTGGAGTCAATCCCTTTTGAGATGTAAGAGATCAGAGAAGCCAGCAGAGCAGAGATGGGGAAGAGAGATGCCAAGCCACATGAAGATTCCCAGGAGCAGAAGCTCGGAAGAGTCAAGTGCCTTCCTCCATACATGACAGAGAGAGAAAGCCTTCCCCTGGAGCTGGCACCCTAAATTCAGACTTCTAGCCTTCTACACTGTGAGAGAATAAATTTCTGTTTGTTAAAGCCACCCACTTGTGGTATTTCTGGTATAGCAGCACTAGATAACTAAGACAGTTTTCTAGTGCTACTGTAACAGAAATACCACAAGTGGGTGTTTTAAAGAACAGAAATATTAATTTTCTTACAGTTCTTGTTGGTAAAAGTCCAAATCAGAGTCTTGGCCATGTAGTTTCCTCCTTGTCTAGCTCCACAAATTCCTTGGTCCTTGGCTTTCCTTGGTTTGTAGAAGATCCTCATATGGCCTCTGTCTTCCCTTGTGTGTGCATGCCTCTGTGTCTTTTTGCTCTTTTTATAACAGGGTAGGCAACAGATTGAGAACAAACCATACTGGGGTATGATCTAACTAACATAACAAAGCAAAGTCTATTTCCAAACAAGACTACATCCACAGGTGTAGAGGTTAGGATTCCACCACCTATTTTGTGGGGACACAATCTAAACCATAACACTATGTAATACCATCAACTTTTGTCCTTGATGAAATCACTGAGTATTCAGACACAAAAAGACACATGGACGTTTAATGTTCCCAGCTGTTAATTTTCTGTTAATCTCCATTTAGGAACATAATTTTTCCATCTCTTCTAGAATCATCCAAACAGTTTTTGCAAGTTGATCTCTTCCAAAGACAGTGGACTAAAACTCTGCACCCTGTGAAGACTGCTGTATCATTTAGGATGATTACTTAACTCTCTATGGGTTTCTGACAAGCACCCTTCACAGTGAAACACAGTTTTTAAACCCTTACAGCTCATCTCTCTGCTAATGGGATTTTCAGCCTTGTCCCCTGCTGGGATTGACTAGCACCAAATAAATATTCTCGGACGTTATCATTTAGTTATTTATTTTTGCTACAGTGCACTATTTTTTTTTTTTTTTTCTTGTTTGGCAGGTGTTTCTGTTTTCCAAATTCAAATCAAAGCAGAGTTCCATCAGATAAAGGGAAATGAGCATTTCCTTCTTGGCATTCACCAGTACCTTCTCAAATGTTTCTTCTGCAGTTTGAGTGGTTGGTTGCCATTTTGTTTCCACTGTTCTTTGTGTGCTATTGATTTTAGATGGTAGATATCCGTGCTTTAAAATTCCTCACATTTTGTTTTGTAAAATCTTTCAAATGCTCTATAAACAAATGTCTAGTATCTTAGCATGTAATTGTGGAACTATCTGGCATCCAACCTTCACTGTCCATTTCCAGACATATCCTGTTGATATTGTTGTTATTAGCTGCCTTCCATTCAAACCCTGACTCATGGTGACCCCATGCACAATGGAACAAAATGTTGCACAATCCTGTGCCATCCCCATAATTGATTGAGAATCTTACTGTTGTGATCCTTAGGGTTTTCACTGGCTGATCTTCATAACTAGGCCACCAGGCCTTTCTTGCTAATCTGCCTTAGTCTGGAAACACCACCAAAAAGTGTTCAGTACCATAGCAACAGACAAGCCTCCACGGACACATGGGTAGTGGCTGTGCATGAGGTGCATTGGCTAGGAATCAAATCCAGGTCTCCCTAGGTAATAGCAAACACAGTTTGTTATCCCGCTCCATCTGATTATTGAATCTATTGGTCTGGGGAAATTTTCTACAGATTGCTACCATCAAAATAAGAGAGAGCAAAGTTTTATAGATGACAGTATTTCAGTGTAGGGATTTTATGCCTACTCCTGCCTCACTTCTGTTCCTTCTCTTTTGGCCCTATGCCCCCTCCTCCAGGCACTTGAGACTTCAGCCTTCTATAGTCCCCTCCCACTTCTACTTCCAAAACGTGTTGCTCAGAACTTTCCAAGGCCAGTATAGTAGGAAGCCTATCCAATCAGGATTTTTCTGCCCCATGACTCATCACACAGAAATAATGCTTCCTTCCTGTTCTCACAAAATAATCTGTTGAATGAATCCACTTTTCAGAAGTGCTGGTATATCACCCCTCCTAGGTAAAATGCTAAGGAGCTCTGGTTGCACAGTGGTTAAGGGCTTGGCTGCGAACTAGTTCAAGCACAACAGCTGCTCCTCACGAAAAAGACGTGGCAGTCTGCCTCGGTAAAAATTAAAACCTGTTGTCATCGAGTTGATTCCGACTCATAGCGACCCTACAGGGCAGAGTAGAACTGCCCCATAGGGTTTTCCAAGGAGCGGCTGGTGGATTCGAACTGCCGACTTTTTCAATAGCAGCATGAGCTCTTAACTACTGTACCACCAGGGCTCCCCATAAAGATTACAGCCTTGGAAATCCTATGGGACAGTTCTAATCTGCCCTATAGTGTTGCTATGAGTCAGAATCAACTTGAAGGCAATGGATTTGCATTTTGGGTAGAATGCTTGCATTTGATTGGGCTTCTAGAAGTAAAGACTAAACCTAGAGGAATTCACATATTTGGGGGGATGTCAGCCAGGCCTAATAGATGATTTTTATTCTGGCAGGTCATATGACAATGCTCACATTACTATTTACAAATTATTCTTACATTTTAAAAGCATTTTCCTATGTTTGGGATTGACAATAATTGGTTGAGATAACTAAGGAAAATTTTAGACTCTCTTTTACTAATTAAATACAAGGAGGTTAAATGATTAACCAAGGTTGCCTAGTTAGTTACTGGAATTAGAGTTGGAATCAAAATACAAGCCCTGAGACCTGAAAGCTTGAACTCTTAACTAGATTTCAAGCTGTCAAGGTAAATCTCAGGGGTATTTGGGATAATTAAACCAAGAAGAAGGCTTGGTTTGAATTCTTTATTAGTTCGAACTTTACCAAAAATGCAAACCAAACCCGATGCTGTCAAGTCAATTCCTACTCATAGCGACCCTGTAGACAAAGTTGAACTGCCCCACTGGGTTTCCAAAGAGCAGCTGGTAAATTTGAACTGCCAAGCTTTTGGTTAGCAGCCACCAGCACTGTGTTTGAACCTAAATGTCCAGGATTTCTGACTGTTTCTGTCTAATGGAATATCGTTTTTTTCCCTTCAAGTATTTGTAACAAACCCTCACTGTATTAGGTAAATTCACTAAGAAAATGTTTGAATGAACACTTTGTGCTTCTCTCCTCTGGCCATCTGCATGCTGTAGGGCCAAATGAGAGGAAGGTCTTTGAAAAGCCCATGTCCTGGCCCATCCTCACTACTTTCCACAATTATCCATCCCTACTTCCCATTGATCCCTGTGACTCTCTTGACTTTTTCAGCTTTTCAAAAGGCCTTCACTATTTCTTAATTCAAACACTCCACATTCAAATATACTTGGAGCACATCAGCGTTTAACCTTCAAACTAAGCAGCCAATCCCCATTCTCTGTGGTATTACCATAGGGGAGAAAGGTGTTTGGATTCTCATCTGTTTTTAAAATCTGGGTCTATCTGGAATCTGTCAAAATCCAGATCTCCAAGATGTTTTCATCGTATTTATTATATTTATTGCATGTATGATTATTATAATAATCTAATTTTTCTTCCTCCTTCTAATCATTTCTTCCCTCCTTTTACATATATTTTGGAGCCCTGGTGGGGCAGTGGTTAAGAACAATGGCATGCTATGGCTGCTAACCAAAAGGTCAGCAGTTCGAATCCACCAGCTGCTCCTTGGAAACCCTGCGGAGCAGTTCTACTCTGTCTTATAGGGTCGCTGTGAGTCAGAATCGACTCGGATGGCAACGAGTTTGTTTCTTTCTTTTTACACGTATTATAGAGCAATTATGAATTCTGCTTTCAGATACATACATATCTTTTAAATTAACTATCTGTTTTCCCAACCTACTTCTATGTTAAAAATTCTTCAGCAGTCCCCCACAGCTTAGAAAATAATGCCCACATTTCTAGATTCTCACCAAGTATTTGCATTATGGTCTGAACTCATTTCCACTCAAAATGGGCCATGCTCTATCCATAACAGGCAATTGAGTAGTCCCATAACTCACACTGAAATTTCTAAATTCTGTAAATTTTCTGTGCTGTGTGCGTGGTCTCAAACCACTGCTATATCTGTTCCTCCTTGTAGCCTTCTATAATTAAAATCAGTATCTCCTCTGCAACAGCACTTTGTATAGACCTTTGTTAGAGAACATTTCACATTCTCCTTGAATTCAAGGTATCATTGTTCAAATATGGCCCATCGGCTCCCCACAAGCTCCATGAGGGTAAGAACTATCTCTTATTGTTCTTTGCAACCCTTGTAGCTAGACCAACATCTAACATATCAAAAGGACTCAATAAATATTTGATGAGCTGAATTCAACTGAATTTGTTTTGAATCAACTAGAAATAAGTTACTATTTACTATACCCATACTCTTAGAAAGAATCTTTTACCTGGGATGCAATTTTCTGTGTCCTGTGCAATAAAATGCCCTGCAAGGAAGGGGAAAGAAAAGCTTGCTGCAAGCAGAAAGCTCCATAATGAACCAGAGCATATCCTGATAAAGGCAAGACGGAAGACAGGCATAGAGGCAGCAACTTCATCAAAAGGAATAGGAGGGGACTTATCTGAAAGCTATATTTGCACAGCAGCACAACATTCTTAGACTACATTTATTGGAGTGTATGAGGAGCGGGAGAAGGGTGACAAGTGGCTATTCAGAGTGGGCTAAGGCTACACAGGCATCCCTAGGTAGCACAAATGGTTAAGCACTCTGCTGCTAACCGAAAGGTTGGAGGTTCAAGTCCACCTAGATGTGCCTCGAAAAGAGGCCTGGTGATCGACTTCCCAAATATCAGCCATTGATAAACCTATGGAGCCGAGTTCCACTCTAACACGCATGTGGTCACCATGAGTCAGAATCTACTCCACAACAACTGGTTTGCTTTTTGTTTTTCTGTTTGTTTGCTTTTTGTTTTTGTTAAGACTGCATAGCCAGCTACCTTTGTCACTGCTCTGGAGCCTGGGTGGTTGTCCATCTCAGAGAAATAGCAGGACTCCAGAAAACCTGAGTCCACTCCGAAACAAAGATGGAGAGTATTCCAAAATATTATCTTAGTAGTTGCAAAGTAATGGTAGCCAACGTGATTTCTTACCAAAAGGAGAGGAAAGAATACTATCTCATTTATTTTCAGCTATAATTAAATTTAGGTTCCTAGGTGGCACAAACAGTTTTCACTCGACTGCTAACCTAAACATTGGCTGTTCGAATCTACCCAGTGGCACCACAGAAGAAAGGCCTGGAAATCTGCCTCCATTAAGATTACAGCCAAGAAAACACTATGGAGCAGTTCTACTCTGTAACGCAAGGGTTGCCATAAGAAGGAATCATCTGGATGGCAACTAACAACATCATAACTAGATTATATCACCAAGTCAAATCATTACGTACGTTAAGATTCTTATACAATATTAGATTAAGAAAGACTCTGGAAATCTAGGTTAAAAACAAGATATTCAGCTCATTTGCACCTAGTTAGTGGCTTAGAATGTAGCCTCATCAAACATCAAAGAGAAGGGATAAGTCCATAATCCACAAACTTAGCTCAATATCTTCATTACCCTGGGAGCATGTTGTATTATAGATGTCTCTGTTTCTGGCCATCCCAACAGTCTGATTCAGTATTCTGAAAGTCTCAGTGCTTCCTGTTAATTCTGGACACAACTGAGTGAGACTAATTTTGTCACACTTTTCTTTTTTTCTTGTTTCGTTTATTGTTGTACTTTAAGTGAAAGTTTACAATTCAAGTTAGCCTCTCATACAAAAATTTGTACATACATTGTTATGTGACCCTAATTGCTCTCCGTCTACTATGACAGCACACTCCTCCTTTCCACCCCTGATTTTCCGTGTGTCCATTCAGCCAGCTCCTGACCCTCTCTGCCTTCTCATTTCAACTCCAGATAGGAGATGCTCATTTAGTCTCATGTATCTACTTGAGCTAAGACGCACACTCTTCACGAGTATCACCATATGTCCCATAGTCCAGTCTAATCTTTGTCCAAAGAGTTGGCCTTAGGAATGGTTTTAGTTCTGGGTTGACAAAGTCCAGGGGGCCATGCTTTCTGGGGTTCCTCCAGTCTCAGTCAGACCATTAAGTCTGGTCTTTTTACTAGAATTTAAGTTCTGCACCCCACTTTTCTCCTGCTCCATCAGGGACTCTCTGTTGTGTTCCCTGTCAGGGTGGTCACTAGTGGTAGCTGGGCACCATCTTGTTCTTCTGGTCTCAGACTGATGCAGTCTCTGGTTTATGTAGCCCTTTCTGTCTCTTGTGCTAATACTTCCCTTGTGTCTTTGCTGTTCTTCATTCTTCTTTACTGCAGGTGAGTTGGGACCAATTGATACATCTTAGATGGCCACTCACTGACTTTTAAGACCCCAGACATGGGATGCAGAACATTTTCTTAGTAAACTTTGTTATGCCAATTGACCTAGATGTCCCCTGAAAACATGGTCCCCAGACCCCTGCCCCTGCTACTCTGTCCCTCAAAGTGTTTGGTTGATTCAGGAAACTTCTTAGCTTTGGTTTAGTCCAGTTGTGTTTATTTCCCCTGTAGTGTGTGCTGTCCTTCCCTTCACCTAAGTCTTGTCTACTATCTAGTTAGTTGTCACACTTTTCATCTATAAAGATACAACTGCTCTAAGAATTTTGTTTTGAATGTATATTTTCTTGAGATATATACTTCATTTCATGGAAAATGGAGGTATTAGGGATTCATCATTATTTGCTATAAATAAAAAGACGCATAATCAGTGTACAGATCCTTATTAGAGATCTTATCTACTATATTTCAGTAACATTCCTCAAGAGAAAATAGAAAATGTGCAAACTCTGTTTACAAATTTCACTTATGTAAGTATGTTTTAAATCCATCCATCCATCCATCCATCCATCTCATCTATTTGCCTAGAGTTTGATTCAGTTTGCCTTTCTTATAATACTTCTTGAATACCTGCCATGTAAGCCTATTTTTGAAGTACTTCTAATTCTTTTATTGATCAAAATCTCCTAAACTCAGAAAAAAATACCGTTAGCAAGCTGTCAATGTGGATTTCTTACCTTTACCACTATCAAACTTAAAGTTGTCTCATTTAACTGTAAAGAGTGCTTGAGTGTGTTGAGCTTCCATGACATAATTATTTTATTCTGTTTCACACATTTTCAAAAGAAACACCAAAACAACAACAGCATATGATATCAGACATTCTCTCAGTCACCTGAACAGCCCGGTTTTAATATTGGTGTAATATTTATCTCTGTGGGCTTTGGAATTAAATTTTCCCAGACACGAAGATAAGGGAATGGGTAAAAAGTACATCAGATGATGTAATATCTGTATTATCATAGTGCCTCATGCCAATAAGTACCTCTGGAGTGATTACAATTTCTGTACAGCGCTTTCTTAATTGACATTACTCAAATATAGCTAATTGACTGAAAGTGTGACCTTGTTTACCCTAGAGAACTTGTTCTCCAGAGAAGAAAAATGATAACAGGCTTCATTGTCATCAAAGGGTGAAGAAATGTGACAATCTGGGAGCTGGTTTTAGGGCCCCATCTGCTAAACCAGAGAGAAATCAAGATTTTACAGTTCTATAAATATTTTAGTGTATCCCATCATTTATGAACGGTGGCAGCTATCATAAAACGTCCCTGACTTTTGTTACAACTGCATATAAGGCCAGAAAATTGCATCTCGTGGTAAACCATAAAAACCTAAGTAAAAGCAGCATTCCTTTCAGTATATTCTAAAAATATACAACCTCCCTGTCAGTACATGGCAGAGTAGTTACCATCCCAGGATGCCTGTTTGTTTCTCATTTTTTTATCTGATCTTACCCTGGTCTTTTCAAGCCCTTTTGTATATCAGTAACTTTTTATGTTTCATAAATAACCACCGTCACCATGTAACAGCTGAAATAGATTTTACTTTGTCACAACATACTGTAAGCAAAAGACACTTGGATGTTGACAATTCTGCCGTACAATAAGCCTTCATTCCAGACCTGATGCCTGATTGCTCAAGATGTGCGTCTCATTTTGTCTCTACTGAGTTGCTTTAGTGTCATGATTAAAATAGCTTAATCAAGAGGTGATCAGCAGATTTATAAGAGGCAGCTACTCCTAAAGAGCATATGTAGAAAAAAATACATAAATACAGCTGATGGGACAGCGAGATTAAAATAGTGATTTGGATATTGCCTCATGTCCTTATTCCATACACTCTTGTTCTCTGTTTTTCAAAGAATGTTTTATGACCCATGTGATATTTTAACTTTAACTCTTAAATATATTTTGATTCTTCGGATGGCCTCTGAACATACAGAAGCTATAAGAGTCATGTCACATTTCAAGCAGGACAAACTGTTGAAATTGGCATCACTTAATCAGGTAGCAGAATGTCTCTCTTATTACTAAGTTATGCTTGGATTAAACAAACAAGCAAAGAATGTTGTCATCAAGTCATGTCCAACTCATGATGACCCCGTGTGTGAAAAAGTAGAACTGAGCTCCATAGGGTATTCTTGGATGTAATCTTTATGAAAGCAGATGGCCAGGACTTTCCTTCACAGCTGGGTGGGTTCAAACCACCAACCTTTCGGTTAACAGCCGAGTGCAAACCATTTGCACTGCCCAGGGATCTTAGGCTTGGATGTCGTCGTGATTGTTGTTGTGTGCCATCCAGTCGAGGCTGACTCATAGTGACCCCATAGGACAGAGAAAAACGCCCCATAGGGTTTCCTAAGCTGAAATCTTTACAGGAGCAGAT
>NW_004444159.1:172220-184666 GCF_000243295.1 Trichechus manatus latirostris
AAGCTGAAATCTTTACAGGAGCAGATGACCCTATAGGACAGAGTAAAAATGCCCCAGAGGGTTTCCTAAGCTGAAATCTTTACAGGAGCAGATAACCCTATAGGACAGAGTAAAAATGCCCCATAGGGTTTCCTAGGCTGAAATCTTTACTGGAGCAGTCTTTTCTCCCATGGAGCCGCTGTGGGTTCCAACCACCGACCCATAAGCATACTAGAATTCACAAGGTAGTAGGTCCCAGGGTTTGCAGTCATGTGTGGAAACCTCGGAGGATTCATACTCTCCTTGTATCCTGATATGGATATGATGCTATATGGCTCACATTTGAAACAATATTGCCTTTTGCCCTTCACTTCTTACGCACAGATCAATACGTGATTTTCAGTGTCAAAAATCTGCCTGACCATATATCATCCAAGCCAAATATTTCTCAGTTTACTTTTCAAACGTGATTTCCAACCCCCAAAAAACTGTCCTTCCACTTCTTTTTTTCCTCCCTATAAATAAGCCGTTTCCATTTGCAGTGCATAGTGCCCGCCCAATACTTTGGATGGGAATGTGAATTTGAGACAATATGAAGCAGATTTGTGGTTCATGAATATAGTTCAGGCACACAAAGATTCGTGACAGGCTGCCTTTGATGCCTGCATTCTCAGATATAAGTGGTAGAGATATAGTCATGTTTCTAGACCTTCTTCCTCCATTCGATAGACCCCAATGCTCATTTGGAAAAGCCCTATTGGGCACAGGCAATCTGAGCAGAGGGAGGATGGACAGAATTCTGGGGCATTCTCGAGGTTCTGGGCAGAACCTCTGCAGGAAAATGAGTAGGTGGCTGATGTGGTCCTGGAAGCCTGGGGCTCCTGCCTGGTGGTAATGGGTTCCTGCCAATCATTACAGGTATACAGGAGATATTATGTGACAGAACTTTAATGGAAGTGAGAAGAGAAGCTGATGAAGAGTCCTGACCGAGGAACTAGCGGTTTGGAACACTGGGTCCAAAGTTTTCTGGGTGCACCAACCATGCAAACTGCATTCCCATGCTACAGAACCAAGCCCAAAAGTAAGAGAGGGCTAAGGGCTGAAAGTCACAGTGACGCGAAGGATTTACGTTGATTAGCGAAGGTCACATGTAAACTACAGTCTTATGGAACAGCACTGAAAGGTTCGCCACTTGTTAGCTAAGCCAAGTTCATTTAATATCTCAGAGCCTTAAATCCCTCTCGTATAAAATGGGCATAATGGCGTCTAGCCCCTGAGCTGGTGGCACCACGATGATGTTAAATATCTTTGTTGTCGTTAGCTGCAATCGAGTCAGCTCTGACTCATGGTGACCTGATGTATACAGAACAAAATGTTGCCCAGACCTGCCCCATCTTTATGGTCTTCGGTATGTTTGAGTCCATGGTTGGGGCTATTGTGACAATTCATCTCATTGAGGGTTTTCCTTGTTTTTGCTGACCCTCTACTTTACCAAACATGATGTCTTTTTCTAGCGATTGGTTTTTCCCAGTGATGTGCCCAAAGTAAGAAAGCCAAAGTCTTGACATCCTCACTTCTAAGGAGCATGCTGGTTGCACTTCTTCTAAGACTGATCTGTTCATTTTTCTAGCAGTCCACTGCATGTTCAATATTCTTTGTCAGCACCACAGTTTGAATGTACTAATTCTTCTTCTTTCTTTTTTATGATTCAGCTGTCAAATGCCTATGAGGCAGTAGAAAAGACCATGGCTTGGGTCAGGCACACCTGACTCATCAAAGTGACACCTTTGCTTTCTAAAACTTTAAAAAGGTCTTTTGCAGTAGACTTTCTCAGTGCAGTAAGTCCTTTGGTGTTTTGACTGCTGCTTCCATGGATGTTGACTGTTGATCTCAGTAGAATGAAATCATTGAAAATTCAGCTTTTGTTATTGTCAAACAATTTAGCTCTTGTTATTATCACTACATCAATCTGCCTGCCACATAATAGGCGCTCAACAGATTTTGGTGAAATTAATCAAATTGAACAGAGAAGCGTTGAAGTATTATATAAGGATATCTTTCACTCATTAAGCACAATCCTGGATGGGGACATGTAAACTATATTTGGACAGGAATGAACTGAAAAAATTATCTAATAACGCTAGATGTGGCATTATTTGATATTTACCTTATAAAATTATCACAGTAGCACCGCGAGCTAGGCATTTTTTCCACTTTACTAATAATGACTAAATTTCAGAAAGGTCAATTAACTTGCTTGTGGCTACCTATCTGAATGGCACAGTCAGGATTTGTACACAAGTTGCCTGGTTCCAAATCCAAAAAAACAAAGGGGAAAGACGATAGCTAACTGAAGAAGTATAAAGGCTCCCAAATCTGCAGTCTATTTTCATGATAGAAAATTAAGATGATAAATGCTGAGTAGTTAAAATGACACACCATTTAATGTTTTACCTAAAATTTTCTACCATCTCTTAATAGTATTATGATTTGTGAATAGTCTAAGTTCTATAGTTAGAGTTTCGTAGCTGATGGCTTCTCTCGAACTAGTACTCTTCTTCTTTATACTAACTCAGATAGGCGTGTGACATACAGCTGTGGTTCTGCCCCAGCATCTCTGTGTGTTTCAAGGAAAGAACCATCCCCTGCTCCTACACAGATAAGCGGAGGGCCATTCCAGAAGTGTTCCGTGAGTATCTTCTCTAATTTGGTGGATAAGAACCGACCACTACACAAGATATTATTTGCTGTTGATGTTGCCAGTGTCATTACTGTTGCTGTTTTACCAGAAGACAGAATTAGGACAAATGTGTAGATTTAAGTTCTGTAAAGAACCTTTCAGCCAATGGAGAAGTTGCGGAGCATCACCCACTCTAGAGGAGATTTTAGCATTTGGGAGGGAAGTAACAGACGGCATCGAGGTTTACTTTCGATTCTAAAATTCTGTGATTTTATGGAAAAAAGATATCCCTAGCCCTGGTGGCCCAGTGGTTAAGAACTTGACTGCTAACCAAAAGGTCAGGAGTTCAAATCCACCAGCCTCTCTGTGGAAACCCGATGGGCAGTTCTACTCTGTCCTATATGGTCGCTAAAAGTCAGAATGGGCAATGGGTTTGGTTAAAGCAGATATTATCCTTGAACTGATAATCTGTAATAGCATTTTTTTGAAATGATATCTAATTCTTTAAAAAAAAAAAAAAACCCAAAGAAGCACAACCATAGGAGTATTCATTGAATCATGTAACCAGTATTCATTGAGCACCCTGTGCTTTGCCCAAAGGTCCCTGGGTGGCACAAAAGGTTTGCGCTTGTCTACTAGCCTAAAGGTTAATGGTTCTAACCCACCCAGCAATGCCGTGGAAGAAAGGCCTGGTAACTTGCTTCTGTAAAGATGATAGTCAAGAAAACTCTAAGGAGCAGTTGTACTCATGGGTGGCTGTTAGTTGAAATCAACTCAAGGGCGATGGGTTTGTTTCGGGTTTTTTTGTTTGTTTGTTTCCTGTTTTGGCCAAGACAGATGTAGTTCCATCCTTGTGAGCCATACAGAACAGTGGACTCTGGTTGTACACAAACAAAAATCTGATAGACTCAGACAATATAAAAATAAATGTCTGAAGAATTTGAAAGTTAAAGCACCCAAGACTGCTTGTGGGCGGTGAACATTTAATCAAAGCAGACCCTGACGTGTTCCTGAGCTGCCTTCATCAGATGTGCCCTATTTCGTGGCCCGTGGTCGCCTGTGCTTGTCAGATCGGCCTGACACGACCCCAGTTTTCGGATCAAGAGCTCCGAGGTTCCGTTTCTGAGCTGTCCATGTGTATCACCAAGCACAGCCCCTCCTCTCTCTCGTTTATGATGGGCCCAACAGAATGAGTGTGGACTGTGGGAATTCATTTCCGAAGCAGGAAGTGAGACTAGGAAGAAGCACAACAAAGCTGAGGCATGTTGTGGTAACTAAATCCACGTCTGTATTTAATCAAAGTGCGCTGGTGAGTCACGGCAAGGAGAGCAGGGCTCCCCACGTCAGTAATCAGCCGCAGAAGCCCACATCAAAATGCAGCTTCAGTGCTTGACTTCCTGCTCGCTATTGTTCCACAGATATTATTAGACAGAATGGAAGAGGCAACATAGACCGTCTATGCTTTTAAGTCCTTGTTTTCAAGCTACATGGCATTCACAGAAATGTCTGCCTCAAAGCCCCAAAGGCAGGACAGCACTATAGTATTCACAAGAAGATTGATGTCCTGGGTGGATTCAGACCTGTGCTAACGATGGTTGTCGGGCACTCCCTGCTCCAGCAGCTCTGTGGCAAGGCCCACGGGAGCCACGGAATGTTCCTCTTGTCCACGCTGGCATCTGCCTGGCTGAAGGGGCACCCCGCCCTATGTATGGGTTCTCTGTTTTCCGGAGATCTCAAGGGAACTCCAAGGCAACTTTGCCTAGGGCTTCACATTTTGAAAGTCTGCCCCTGGAAAATGTTATCTTCCCGTGGCACATTGGCCTCTGCGGGAAGTGTTCTTCTAAGGAAAGCAAATAATTCTTATTCATCACAGAACTCTGCCTACTAGGCAAACGATAAAGTGCATTGTGGGGAAATACTGTACATGGAGTTCCAGAATGAAAGTAAAATCTAACATTCCAAAACTACAGGCAGACGACTAGATCTAGGTCTACTTTTCCAAAGGAACATAAGTAGGATAGAGGCTAGAAAAATCATGATAGCAACTTTTAGAACGTTTTCCTATTGCATGAATGAAATCTGTAAATAACGTCAGTGTATACTGAGCAAGTCTGGGGATTTGGAATATTAATGGTATGCAAATAGCCTATTGGTATGTTCTTCTTAAACTGGAATTAATGTACCACTTTTGAATTCAGCCATAAAAAAAAAATTCATTACTTCACTTGGGATTTGGAATTTGAATTACAAGAAATTAAAAATTTAAACTTACTTTAAATGTAAATATATATTTTATCTTATTTTCCTTACGAATTTAGTATCTCTGTAGTTTCATATGATCAGAAAAAAAATCCGTATTGACTATTTTTATTTAGTATCTCATAACAATTTAATAGTTAATACATGACATTTATTAAATGTTCAGCTCAGAGAGCCTGTGATTCTATACACCAAATACAATGGGATGGTCTGAGGGTTTTCTCTTCACTCTCAGACAAAGTGCACCCCCTCATCATAAATATGTGGGGGCATTTGTGGTCCAGTGGTAGAATTCTCACCTTCCATGTGGGAGACCTGGGTTTGATTCTTGGCCAATTCAGTGGGTTTGATTCTTGGCCAACTTGTGTGTTGCTATGATGCTGAACAGGTTCTAGAGGAGCTTCCAGACTAACATGGGCTAGGAAGAAAGGCCTGGCAATCTACTTCTGACAATCAGCCAATGAAAACCTTATGGACCACAATGGTCCAACCCAAGACTGATCATATGAGTCATAGCAATGGCGCAGGACCAGACAGCATTTCATTCTATTTTGCATGGGGTCACCAAGAGCCAGAGGCTGGCTTGATGATAGCTGACAGTAACAACTGCATCATAAATATACAACTTTATACAACTAATCTAAAAATCAGTCTTTGATCAAAATCAATTGTCTGGAGTGAAATAAGTCAGACGCAAAAGGACAAATCTTGTTTGCTCCAACTTGTACGAAATACCTAGAATAGGCATATGCATAGAGACAAGTGTTTATTGGCGGTTACCAGGACCTGGGTGGGGGGAGGAGGAAATGGGGGAAAAAAATCAAACATCTGGGGAAGAGTCACTTCAAATGATTAGCGACAAGTCACCTAGAAATCCCCCAGTTCAATGAGCAGTTTTTGGTCACAATTTGAGGCAGCTGTTGTGTTCTGCTGAGGGGACATTCAGTCCTGGAAGAGGAATACCATTGCAGTAAAGGACATCATAGACCTTTGTGCATCACTTGTTCTTCTTCTACAACAGAAGGCTTCTGTGGATGCTGAAACTTGTTCTGAACAAGTTTCCATTCAATATTTGAAAGATGGACACTTTTCTACTCTATGAACTTTTCAAAGACTCTCTTGCATATAGACCTGTTTGCACAGCTATTTGTTTTTCCTGGTTTCTTGTGGAGATCGACATGTTTTCTTGGGGAAAGCAAGTTGATCACATAATTGCATCTGGAACAAACACTCCTTTGACCCAATAGACAGGCATGAGTTTACGGCATCCTATTTACACTACCTATATGAAGACCACCTTACTTCAAAGCGAAATACAGAACATTTTTCTTAAGGTATATTTTTCAAAACAAGACTTGGTTTATCAACAGAAATTAGAGATATAGAGGGAAGAGTAAAAAGTTTCCTCTGCATGTCCCAGTTTGTTCTGTACTACTGGTTCTTTTTTTTTTTTCATTGCAGACTTAAATGACGCTCTCCCATGAAACTGTAAGCACTCTGCAAACTCTAGAACAAAAAAGAAAGAAAAGAATATAAAAAGAAAGCGTTTTAGGTTTAGGAACCTGACTTGGCTGTATTAGAAAAAATAGCTTTCTGTTCACAGAACTGTTCCTGTCTGTGATGTTGTCAGTGGTCCTTCCTGATCTGATCTTCTTAATATCCAAGTGAAGAATCACTTGATAGCAGTGAACACCATTAACCTAATGACTTACAGTGCTTTGCCCTGGGCCACAATTTCCATTCTTACTTTCTCAGGACATAATTTGGTTTAGCCATGACTTAATTTCTTTAGAGTTTGAGCCCAGGGGCCTCCAATAATTTCCATGTCTACAACACCATGTTGGTAAAACACACACAGGGATAACCAATAGAATTTGGACACGCTACACTTCTTTTATGAATAAAACATTATTAAGTACCACTGCCAGTTTTATTCCATAGCTCCTCCTTCTAGTCGATACTTACAATTTTTCACACTTAATACTCATTGAAATATAAAAATTAGATGTCCAATAACAGGCCGTCTAATTTCTGTTGTGAGGGTATAGCATAAAAACAAAACTTCACATTTGTAAACATTTATACTTTGAAGCCCCTCATAGAAGAGTTTGTTATATGCCACTTACATGCTGAGTAACAATATGGGGCTTTCATTTTATATTACTCTGTTTAAATTAAACTTTTCTTTTTATCAGTGCTTTGGCCTGAGACTAAATGATTCCCAATCTGCATTCCCTAAGACGATGCACAGAACATTTGAGACTGGCTTTCACATACTGACAACCTTGCAATTTTATTTAAACAAATTCTTCTCCCCCAATTCCCTACAGAGCAGCTATTGTACCCTTTTGTTGATTGTACTGGACGTATTGCAGAGCTCCAATTACCTCCCAGTGGACCACCCACCACAAGAAGGTTTTGTCTTGCCAGCACAGCAGCACTGCCAGCTTGTTTGCCTCCTGGAGACTGGAGAGAGGCCTTTGTCTCAGCCCCATCCTCTGTGTTTAGCCTTTAACAGACTCCTCTGGCCCGCATCTGTGCTTTTCCTGACATGGACCAACCTCATCAACTACTCCCAAACCACTTTGGAGTAAATACAGTGTCTAACATAATAATAATTAGGTGGTAAAAAGAAAACATCATAATGTTCTTTTGGATAGGCAGTTGACAGCTTCCAGACAAACGCAGAGCTTTACGGTGATGTGAAATTGCAGGAATGAAGCAAGCGCCTGGCCGTTGAAAAGAAGCAACTGAGTATAACGGGGCAAACTGGTTCTGAGTATTCTCATGACTCTTTGGGTATTGAGTCAATACCTCAAATTTGCATTCCTTTTTTAATCTTCTGAAATAGATAATGTAATTAGCAAAATCTCTTGTTAGTGACACGACATGTGAAAGAGCTATCTGTATTACGAGGTTTGCTAGAACTTATGTCAAGGTAAATCATAGACTGAAAATAAACTGTATTGCCAAGCAATGTAGATTTTTATTATTTGATTTAATTTTTTTCCCCAGATAACTTTGGCTCACATTAATGTGATTTCTGGAATGATGTACTACCTTGTATTCAAATTTCTTCTTCGTACTTTCCCAACATAAATAAGGATAATTCTTTAAATTTCAAGACTAGAATTCTATTTCAATTAGAATACAAAGCTATTTTGAAAATGAATCCCTATTATTATAGTTACCAATTATCATTAATTTATAAAACTGAATAATTTGTGAAAAATAAACACCCTCTAAAATTATATGAGTTACTAGAATATCAGAATAAGTATTAAAAAATTAAATCAACTCTCGATTTATTAATACTTTCCTCACCAATTTAAGATTAAATTGTCCTCTAACTTACTGTTTTTTTTGTTTTTTTTTTTCATCTAAAAGGAGCATGCGTAACCCTGGACTTATATTTCAACACAGAAATGTGGACAGAATTTGGAATTTATATACTAAAAGTAGCTATTTCAAATAAAAATCTTTCCAGATGCTGGAAAAAAAAAAAGACACAAAAATTAATAGCTTCTTACAAAATGAGGAGCAAAAAACCATAGTTAACGATACACATAAATCTGTTAGTTGCCTTCAACTCTTTCTGCTTTTCATCACTTTAAGACTCAAATTTATTGCTTAATAATTTGACAATTTTGAATCATCTACCCACAACTAAACTGGGAAATGTTAGATTGTTAAATGCATACTCTCTTTCAATTACTTACGCATTAAAAAAACTAAAACACTCATTGCTTCAAGTTCATTCCAACTCATAGCGACCCTCTATTTACTGTCATGCTCAATAGAGGCACATTGACACTCTAATCACCTTCTCGTACTTTCTTGATTCTACAACCTTCCTTCCTCACCCCCAACACACCACCACCACCACACACACATACACACACACGATGCCACCCCACTCTAGGATCAGGGTCGTACTTCACATTGAGGAGGGTTGTTGCAGGGTTGGGAGGCTTTTATGGTGGGACAATAAAAAGCTGGTATTTTGTAGTTTGGAAAGAACTGATGGTAACAATAGCGTGTGTATGCATACACATACATATGCACACATATCCAGTTCCATTATTGGAGTCTGTGTTCTTATCACAACTTAAGAAAACATTTAAAATAAGTTCTTATCCATTCTTTATGTAAAAATGAAATATAATAAATATATAGAGAATGTACACAAATCATACTTGGAAACCCTGGTGGCGTAGTGGTTGAGAGCTACCGTTGCTAACCAAAAGGTCAGCAGTTTGAGTCTACCAAGCGCTCCTTGGAAACCGTACGGGGCAGTTCTACTTTGTCCTATAGGGTCACTATGAGTCAGAATTGACTCGACAGCAACGGGTTTGGTTTGGTTTTTTTTGGTACACAAATCATAACCTGTGCAGATCGATGAAATATCACAAAGTAAACACACCTTGCAGCCAGCAGCAAGATGAAGAACTAGAACAAATGCCAAAGTTCTACTTAAGCTTCTTCACTCAGTATTTTCCCCAAAGGTAACTACAATCCCAAGTAAGAACACCATAGATTAGTTTTGCTTGTTTTTGAACTTTATGTAAATAGGTAATGCATAATGCACACTTTTTGTCTGGCATCTTTTGCTCAATATTAACCTTTGAGATTCATCCATGTTGTTGCATGCGGCAATAATTAATTATTTCTCAGTGCTATGTAGTTTTCTATTGAATGACTCTACCACAATTTATCTGTTCTACATTTAGGTTATTTTCATTTTGAGATAATCAAAATAGAGCCATCATAAACTTTTACATAAAGGTCTCTTGGTGCAGATACAGAAGATATGTATCTTCATGGATAACTTTGTGGATAAGACTCAGCATGAATCCAATCCCCAAAATATGGCGGTTGATGCAGTCCCCATCTTCCCACTTCTCAATCATTTTTGACACCAGCCGCTCATATTGGACACTCTTTCTCTGACCCTAGTCACTCGGTGCTAGGGTAGATCTCGCAAGTTCAAAGAACAACGGCCCTGTAGAATTCCCAATAGACAGATGCCAGCTGCAAGTTTGGGAGTCCACACAAAACCTTCACTTTCATTTCCTGGCACCTCATTCTCCTATGGGTTTCATAATTCGCTGGAATGACTCACAGAACTCCTGAGAGTACTATAATTATGATTACAGATTTATCATAGCAAAAAGATACAAATCAGGATCATCATAAGGAAGGGATGCACAAGCGAGGTCAGGGACAATCCCCAAAGTGGAGCTTCCCAGGAGGGAAGTACCACGCTTCCTTAACCAACCAAGAAGTTCACTGAGCCTTCATGTTGCAGGCTTTTATTGGTCAGTCTTGCGTGATACATGAAATCATGCCTCCTGAGGCTAGTTGTTATTGACCTCCAGGTGAGTTTTTTCTGATCTGGTCAGTCCCTACTCACCAGCACAAATCCTCAGGTGTGGCCTGGAAATCCTAGACGAAGTTACCTCAGTTATCCCAAGGGTTATTTCTCAGGATCCAAGGACAAAGGCCACCCTACTTTGAGTCTGTGTCTCATGGTCCACTGTATCTATGAATGGAATTGCTGGCTCCTGGGGTAACTAATCATACTCACTTTTAATAGATACTGCCAAAATGTTTTCCAGTGATTGTACCAATTCTTCAGTTCCAGTTTCTCCACATCCTCACCAGCACTGATATTATCTGATTTCTCATTTTAGCCATTTCAATGAGTATGCAGAGTCCCCTTTGGGTTTTGAACTTGTATCTCCTTCAGGATTAATAAAAATGAGGAGGAGCGTTGGTGGTGTAGTGGTTAAAGCACTCAGTGGAGAACCAAAAAAGCCTCAGCAATTTTGAAAGAATATATTTATCGCCAGCTTTTAATTAATTAATTTATTTTTGTGAAGTGTTTCTTCAAGTATTTTGTCCATTTTTCTATTGGCCTGGGTGTCTATAGAAGGAGTTCATTATATTGTCAGAATATAAGCCCTTTAATAAGAATTAATATTTCCAATATATCTTCCCTCTCTGTAGCTTGCATTTTCACTCTCCTAATAATGTTTTATGAGAAAATTAAATTTGAGTTCTAAGTAGTCCAGTGTCTCATTTTTCCCCTTCAAGATTAGGGCATTTTGTATTCTATTTGAGGAAACTTTGCTTTACCAAATAATATAAAGATATTCTGCTATGTTTTCTTCTAAAACCTTGATTGTTTTGCATATCACGTTTAGATCTAGAATCTGTGTAGAAGCTGTTTTTATGCTTGGTGTGTGATACAGGTTATTTTTCCATATGATATCTAGTGCACCCGGCATTATTTATAAAATAACACCATTTTTTCCTACTACACTGCAGCGTTACCTTTGTTAAAAATCACATGACTCTGTATGGGTGGGTCTGTTTCTAGACTTTTAGTCTGTTCCATTGTATATTTTCTATCCTTCTACCAAAGGAATACTATTTTGATTACTACAACTTTTTGACATGACTTAATATTTGATATTCTGGTCCTCTAACTTTATTCTTCTTATTCAAGATTGTCATGGTTATTCTTGACATTTCTCAATTTTCACACATTTTAGAATGAACATTTTAATTCCCACACACAAACATAAACACCCACAGTCGTGCAATATCATATCCCTCAGTTTACATAGGTCCTTTTCAATTTTTTCTCAATAATATTTTGAAGTATTCAGCGTAAAGATCCTGGGTACATTTATTACTTATGCCCTATACGTTTGATGTTCCTTCATATCATTGTAAATGGATGTTTTAAATTTCATTTTCCACTTATTTATTGATGGTATATAGAAATATCACTACTTTTTCTCTTTTTCTACATTGACCTTTCATTATCTGATCTTGCTAAATTCACTTACTAATTTTAATAGTTTATTTGTAGATTCTATGTATGCAATCATGTCATCTTTATTTCTTCTTTCCAATCCTTTTTCCATTTATTATCACATTATCCAGTAAAACATGAATAGGAGTAGTGATAGTGAGTATCCTTGTATTGTTCCTGAGGTCAGGAAAAGCATTTCAGCATTTCACTAATAAGCATGAAGCTCAATGTAGATTTATCATTGATACACTTTGTCAGGTCAAAGAAGTTTTGTTCTATACCTGCTTTCCAAAAGTTCTAATTGTCAATGAGTATTGAAGTTAATCAATTTGCAGCATCTATTGTAATGACCATAAAAAAAAACTCTCCCTTTTTCTGCTAATGTGGTAAATTACATTGATTTTTGAACGTTAAGCCAAACTTGACCTCCTGGAAAAAGCAAGCCTAAATCATTCATAATGTATTATCCTTTTTATGTATCTTTGCGGTTGATTTTTGTAATGTTTTGTTTGTTTTCTGTGTTTATTGTCTGTGCTTTTTCTTTTCATTATAATACCCCTTTTGGTTTTCATATCAAGGTTATGTTGGCCTCATAAAATGTGTTGGGAAATGGCATTTTTGAACATTTGGAGAATTCATAGTTCAAGCAATCTGGGCTTGGATTTTGCTTTGTGTGAAAGTCTTTAATTATTTAATTGATGTAGA
>NW_004444159.1:186564-199671 GCF_000243295.1 Trichechus manatus latirostris
TATATACATATATATATAAAACAGATTCTGTTGAGTAGATTTTGACTATAGTGACCTCGTGTGTGTCAGGGTATAACTGTGCTCCATGGGATTTTTAGTGGCTGATTTTTTAGAAGTAGATCACCAGGCCTTTCTTCTGAGGCACCCCTGGGTGGATTCCAACCTCTAACCTTTCCATTAGCAGCCAAGCATGTTAATCATTAGTACCACCCAGAGACTCCCGATGAAGGTATAAAGGTCCATACACATTATCTCCAAATATACTAGTGCAGGGTGGTTCTTTGCAGTTAGCTGCTTCCCAAAAGACAAAAGTATAAGGGTGGGGAGGATTTTTTAACTCTTACTCTTTTCTAGGAGCAGAGGATTCAGGTAAAGTTCAGCACTGTCAATGTATCTGCTTAAATACAGAGAAGTAGAGATACAGGGAAAAGAAAGAGAAATAAAGGAAATTCACACACAAGACTATTCAGAATTGTTGCATAATACTTTCCTAACTGGTATGAAATGAACGTGCATTACCTTTAAATGAAGTGGTTACAATGTAAAAATATTAATTATTGTTTTCAAAATAACTTGAAGTTAATTTTTGAATTTCTAACCCACTTAGCAAATCTAGATGTGATAATTTTCTTATTAATCTGCTGAAAAAGTACAAATGATGGTAATTAAAAGTTAATGGTCTCGATGCCTGAGTTATCCAGATTCTGTGCTTAACTTGAAAAGTTAGGTCTTGCTCGTACCATCACATTTTGTGCACAATTTGTCACTTCAGTAATTGTCCCATTAAATGGTTGTTTGGGAACAATAAAGTGAATATTGCTGTTTTGCTATTTATAGTACATTTTATGAAAACTTACAGAACAAATATCATCCCCAAAAGTTTATTCTAATTCTATCTTTAAGTTAAACTTGAAAATTAAATTTGAAAACTTTACATCATTACTTATATTTTTTTCTAAAGAGGTTTCCATTTAAATGTATGCTAATCAAGCAAAAAAATGTACTGAATCATAACTCTACTTTATTATTTATTATTTACTGGGTGCCCAAGTATCTCAAGTTTGCTGCATTTTGATTGTAGCTACAGTGTCCTTTACAATTATAGCACACTTTATTCAAATATATTTGTTAAAAAAAGGACCATCTCTTTGATATGCAGACTTGAGCTATTGATATGTGAATAGCATGAATCACTTCCTTCTATTATTTCACTAGAGATGAAATTATCTCTTCAATTACTATAGTTTTAATTCCTTAAGAGTAAGGATTTAAATACAAATAAGAAAGCAGGGATTTTTGAAGTTCATCTATTTAACAAAATTTTCTTTAATTTCTAGTTTAATTATATAGAATGTGGAGTTAATTCAACAAGTTTTTCTTTTTTCTTTGGTAAGTACTGAAAATTGCAGTATATAAGGCTTCAATAAATATTTAGTGAACAGCTGTCATGACATGAGCACTGTTGATTTTAGGGTCTTTTATTTTGAAATATATAACATCACCCATTTTACATGGATAGTTTTTACGCAAATGCTATTTGAAAGAATGATTGTTGAAGACGTCTGTTGTAGCTGGCCTGACGTCCACATTTGGAGGAACACTGGTTTAGGACTCGCCCACTACCACTGTCCTCTCAGTCCTTTCTCTTGATCTTCAGTGTTATCGGTTGTCCCCCAGCTGCTGGTTGAGAGAAGGACCAGTAAGCCCAGTAAGCACAAGGGACAGAGCCAGCCAAGAAAAGCTTGGAGAGAGAGAGAATGAACGCAGTCATGCTGTACCTAACCTAAGCTGGTGACACACCTGCCGAGAGAGACACACACCTGTTGACACCTGATCCACAGTGTGCCCACCCAGTGACACAAAAATGGGCATCATTCTTTGGGAAGGGTAAACGGGTCTCCTTTTCTACCTAAGTGGGTCCCTCCCCTATGATGCTAAGTGCAGCATGTGGAGGGGAAGAGGGGCCTGTTTACCTGAAATCTGTTCCTGTTGTTTACTGTTCACCTTCCAGAAGTAATAATAGCTTTCAATTGCCAACACTTTGTAAAGTGTCTTTGTGTGTGACCCCATCGGATTCGATAGTAGAGTCCCCATTCTAACAGTCGTAAGATTGCTTGGGAGTTAGAGCACAACCTGTGTGTAGGCACACGCGATCCTTTTCCAAAATTGTTAGGTTTTCTAATACTTTGGTTGGTCATATTTAGGCAGTAATTAGGTTTCCAAAAAACCAAACCTTTTGCCGTCAAGTCAATTGTGACTCACAGCGACCCTATAGGACAGAGTAGAACTGCCCTATAGGGTTTCCAAGGACCAACTGGTAGATTTGAATTGCTGACCTCTTGGTTAGCAGCCAAGCTCTTTAATCAATGTGACACCAGGGTTCCTGTAATTAGGTTTAGAAGCCTTATTATTTCTTTACAATATGACATATTGTAAGTGACCTATTTATGTATTTCCATAAATTATCCCATTTAACCCTCTGAGACTGGTATTTAAAGATGAGAAATCTTACATACAAGGTTTCAGTAACTTTAAGGAGGGTCCCAAAATGAGTCAGTGGCAGAAATGGGGCTCAAACTTAGGTTTTCCATCTGCAAAGTTTCACTTCTCTTTACCTCGTATACCACTGACTCCTTCCATTGCTAAGAAGGTATCTTTTAGAGTGTCAGTCTAGGCTGTGATCATCCTTATTTTTCTAAGAAACATCTCTCTTTTATTGCGGCTGACCTATAAGCAGCTGTGTCTGTATTTTTACTGTACCTGCTAGCTGTAGGTGATTGGAAAAGAGATGAGCAATGCTTCACTAAAATTGAACCCAAAAGACTTTCTCTCTTGGGAGTATTTTGCTTGAGGTAAGTTGAGACTGAAAGTTGGAAGATATATCAAATGAATAACAGAATGGTAGCATAAAGGTCAATAAATTTCTGTTGCCCAGGTCTGTCCTGGTTTCCACACTTCCTGAAGTCTGGTTGCATTTTTAAATAAAGCCACCTTTATTTCATGAACCACTTTATAATGATTTCTTTTACTAGCAGCTAGATACTCTAATTTTCTTTGTTGACATCCTGCTATACTCCCTAATCTTTAAATGTTGAAGAGCTCCAGGACTCAGTTCTTGGATCTCTTCTCTTTTCCATCTAAACTTACTAGTTACGTCATCTACTGAAAAGCCAGGAGGAAATTCTGCGAAGTCATAGGACTAGGGAGACAAATATTGGAGTTCTGTCATTCCCAAGCTGCCAGGAATTGAGAGGCTAAGAGAAAAGGAGAGTGCAGAGAAGTATCCAACAGCTTTCCCCTTCAGCTATGTGCCAATTTTTATTTCTGCAAAGTGAGTAAGAAGTTCATACCCAGAATATATAAATAACTTCTATAAATCAATAAAGCAAAGACACTCCAATAGTAATATAGGTGTTGATAAGGCTGATCTCAATTTGTGAATATCTATCAAGTGCTACCCATGTGATATGTGTGCATTTTTCTATACACATGTGTTAAGGATTGAATTGTGTCCTCCAAAAAGATACGTTCAAGTCCTAATCCCTCTACCTGTAAATGTGACCTTGCTTGGACATAGGGTTTTTTCTTTTATTTTCGAGTAACAAGGTCACACAAAGTAGTGTGGGCCTTACCCCCTTCTGAGTGGTGTCTTATTAACAAGGGAAATAGGCACAGAGACAGTCAAGCAGGGAGAAGATAGGCGCCATGTAAAGATCCATCTACAAGCCAAGGAACTCCAGGACTACTAAAAGCAGGAAGAGGCAAAGAGGGATCTTCCTCTAGAGAGGACAGAGAGAAATCACGGCTCTGCTGAAGCCCTGAATGTGGACTTCCAGCCTCCAGAACTGTGAGAAGATAAATTTCTGTTCTTTAAGGTAATCCACTTTGCAGCATTTTGTTACAACGGTCCTCGGAGACGAAGTCAACATGTTGTACTTAAATACAAAAAAAAGTACTTAAAAATTTATCAGTACTTTTTAATGGACTTAAAATTTACCAAATCGTCTAAAATCATAAACAAAGCTTCATCTATTACCTACTGGTGAAAATTATTTGGGAAATTTATAAGATTTATACTCTTACGTTTTATTCTAATTACACAATTTAGATCTGTGGCGGACGGACTCTAAGGTTGACCTTCAATTATCCTGTCTCCTGGCATCCTTGACTTGGTATACTCTCTGCCTCTTGAGCGTGGGTGGGACCTGTGACATACTTCTAACCAAGAGAGTGTGGTAAAGGTGATGAGATGTCACGACGTGATTGTGTTACATTGCATAAGAGTCCATCTTATTAGCAGATTCACTCAGATTTTCTCCCTTGCTAAGTCTGAAGAGTGATCACGTTGGCAGGTCCATGTGGCAAGGAGCCGAACATAGCCTCTGAGTCCAAAGGTGGCTTCTCCTAACAACCACCAAGAAGCCATGGCCCTTGTGCTACAGCAACAAGGAAATAAGTTCTGCCAGCCATTTGACTGAGCTGGTAAGTGGACCCTTCCACAGCCGAGCCTCCAGGTGAGAACCCAGCCCTAGTCAAAACTTTGATTTCACCCTTATAGAGGACCTAGCTATACTATGCCTGGATTTGTGACCCAATGATCATATTAACTGTAACAATAAACATGTTTTGTTTTAAGCCACTAAGGTCTTGGTAATTTATTATACATTGAGAAATAACTAACACAATGCCCAACTTCAAGTTTACATTTACTGGTTGATTAGTTTTGAGAGCTTCATTGCATTTTTCTCTCAATTTCTAAATATGAATTAAAGGAGGATAATATAATTTTTTAAAACATTTTATTATATTTTAGGTGGAAGTTTACACAGCAAATTAGGTTCCCATTTAACAATTTTTACATAAATTGTTCCATGACATTGGTTACATTTTTCATAATGTGTCAGACTTATCACTATTTCCATTCTGTTTGTTCTGTTTCCATTAATTTAGCTTTCCTGCCCCTCCTTAGCTTCTCATCTTTGTTTTAGGGTAAATAAATGTTGACCGTTTCATCTCATATAGTTGATTATTTAAGGGAGCACAGTACTCACAGGTGATATTGTTTATTGTATAAGCCAATCTATTATTTGGCTGAAAAGCGACCACCAGGAGTGGCTTCTGTTTCAAGTTCAAAAGGTATCTTACGGTGATAGTCTCAGGGTTCCTTTAGTCTCTATCGGTCCCAGTAGATCTGGCCTTTTTTCAGAATTTGAGTTTCATTCTATATTTTTCTCCCTTTCTATCCAGGACCTTCTATTGTGTCCCTGGTCCAAATGTTTGGTAGTGGTAGCCAGGCACCATCTATTTCTTCTGGTCTCAGGCTAGACGAGTCCATGGTTTATGTGGGCTATTAGTCCTGTGGACTAGTTTCTTCTTTGAGTCTTAGGTTTCCTTCATTCTCTTTTTTTCCAGATGAGTAGAAACCAATAGTTGTATCTTAGTTGGCTACTCATAAGCTTTTAAGACCCTAGATGCTACTCACCAAACTAGGATGTAGAACATTATCTTTATGAACTATGTTATGACAATGACCAAGCTGTCCCACGAGATAATGTTCCCAAGACTTCAAACCCAGTAAAACAATCCCACCAGGTGTTTCGTTATAGCTAGGAAGTATCCATAACTGTGTCTCCTATGTGGTTTATTATATACATGATTACATATGCAGCTCACACAAACATGTATATACGTAGGCCTACAGATAACACCTATACATGCACACGCATGTACTCACATACACCTTCCTATACACATATTGCATACATATCTACCTATGTAACCATTTACATATTTTTTGATTGTTATTACTGTTGTTGCAAAATCATATGTTATAGCATTTACCAAAATTGTTCCTTATTCTTGCGAACTTCTTAGTGTCTTCATTTACCTTGGACAAGTCGTGCAGTCTTCATCCATACTGGCTATTACCTTTCCCATCACCAAAATTAACAAGTGTCTACTATCTAGAAAGTGATGCTAGCTCCCTCTCTTTCCCATCCCTGGTAACCATCAATGAATGTTGCATTCTGTGTGTGCTTATTCTTGACTTTTTATAAAAGTGAGACCATATAATATATGTCCTTTTGTGACTGACTTATTTCACTCAGCATAATGTCCTCCAGATTCATCTATAAGATGTTTCACATACTCCTCATTATTCTTTATAGTTGAGTAATACTACATTTTATGTATGTATGTACCACAATTTGTTTATCCATTTATCCATTGATAGGCACTTCAGTTTTTTCCATCTTTTTGCTTTAATAATGTTGCAATGAACATGGGTGTGTGTATGTGTATTTGTGTCAGTGATCTTATATCTCTAGGATATATACCTAGGAGTGGGACTGCTGGATGGTAAAGTATTTCTAGTTCTAGCTTTTTGAGGAAGCACCATACCGTTTTCCATAGTGGTTGTACCATTTTACTATCACCAGCAGTATGTAAGAGTTACAATTTTCCCACAACCTCACCAGCATTTGTTGTAGTCTGTTTTTTTTTTTTTCTTATCGGTTCCAATTTTTCCAGGAGTGAGATGGAATCTCATTGTAGTTTTGACTTGCATCTCTCTGATGGCTAATGATTGTGAGCATCTTTTCATGTATTTGTTAGCTGCCTGAATGTCGTTTTTGGTGAAGTGTCTGTTCATGTCCTTTGACCGTTTTTTGATTGAATTGTTTGTCTTTTTGTTGTTGAGTTGTTGAAGTTTTCTATATATTTTAGAGATTAGACCCTTGTCAGATATGTCATTGCCAAAGACTTTTTCCCAGTCTGTTGGTTCTCTTTTAACTCTTTTGGTGAAGTCTTTTAAGGAGCATAAGTATTTAATTTTTAGGAGGTCCCAGTTATCTAATTTGTTTTCCATTATTCATGCATTTGTAGTTGTGTTTGATAGACTATTTATGCTAAAAATTACATCCCCTAGTTTTCTTCCTGTTATCTTCCAGGGACTTTATATATAGTTTTAGCTTTAACATTTAGATCTCGGATCCATTTTGAGTTAGTTTTTGTGTATGGTGTGAGGTATGGATCCTGTTTAATTTTACTGCAAATGGATATCCAGTTTTGCCAGCATCATTTGTTAAAAAGACTGTTTCTTCTCATTGAGTGAACTGTAACCCTTTGTCAAAGATCAGCTGCCCTTAGATGGATGGATTTTCTCTGTCCCATTGGTCTATGTGTTTGTCATTTAACCAGTACCAAGCTGTTTTGATATACTGTGGCTACATAGTAAGCTTTGCGATCATAAAGTGTGAGGCCTCCTACTTTGTTCTTCCTCAATATTGCTTTGGCTATTCGAGGCCTCATTCCTTTCCATATAAAGTTGGTGACTATTTTTCCCATTTCATTACAGAATGTTGATAGGATTTGAATTGGTATTGCGTTACATCTATGCGTTGCTTTGGGTAGTATTGAAATTTTCACAATGTTAGGTCTTTGGATCCATGACCAGGGAATGTTTTTCCATTTATGTAGATCTCCTTTAGTTTCTTGCAATAGTGTTTTATAGTTTTCCTAGGTCTTTTACATCCTAGGTTAGGTTTATTCCTAGGTATTTTATCCTTTTGGGGGCTATTGGAAATGGTTTTGTTTTCTTGATATTATTTTCAGCTTTCTCCTTGTTAATGTAGAGGAACCCAACTGATTTTTGTTTGTCAATCTTGTACCCTACCACTTTGCTATATCCTTTTATTATATCCAGTAGCTTTCTTGTGTAATCTCTGGGATTTTGTACATATAGGATCATGTTATGTGTGAATAAGGATGGTTTCATTTCTTTCTTCCCAATTTGTTGTTTTTCTTAGGTGTTGTTGAGTCAGTTCCAATTCATAGTGACTCTATATACAACAGAACAAAACACTGCCTGGTCCTGCACCATCCTCACAATCATTGTTATGCTTGAACCCATTGTTGCATCCACTGTGCCAGTCCATCTCATTGAGGGTCTTCCTCTTTTTCACTGACTCTCTACTCTACCAAGAATGCTATCCTTCTCCAGGGACTGGTCCCTCCTGATAACATGTTAAAAGTACATGAGATGAAGTTTTGCCATCTCTGCTTCTAAGGAACATTCTGTCTGTACTTCTGCCAAGACAGATATGTTTGTTCTTCTGGTAGTCCATGGTACGTATATTCAATACTCTTCACTGACACCATAATTCAAAGGCATCAATTCTTTTTCTATCTTCCTTATTTATTGTCAAGCTTTTGCATGCATTATGAGGCAATTGAAAATAACATGACTTGGGTCAGGAGCACCTTAGTCCTTAAAGTGACATCTTTGCTTTTTAACACTTTGTAAAAGGTCTTTTGCAGCAGATTTGCCCAATGCAATACATCTTCTGATTTTTTGACCGCTGCTTCCAAGGGCATAGATTGTGCATTCAAGTAAAATAAAATCCTTGACAATTTCAATACTTCCCCATTTATTTTGATGTTGCTTATTGGTCTGGTTGTGGGGAGTTTTGTTTTCTTTTTGTTGAGGTGTAATTCATACCGAAGGCTGTGGTCTTTGATCTTCATCAGTAAGTGCTTCAAGTTCTCTTTCACATTCAGCAAGCAAGGTTGTGTCATCCACATATCACAGGTTGTTAATGAGTCTCCTTCTAATCCTGATGCCACGTTCTTCTTCATATAGTCCAGCCTCTCGGATTACTTGCTCAGCATACAGATTGAATAGGTATGATGAAAGGATACAATCCTGACGTACACCTTTCATGATTTTAAACCACACAATATCCCCTTGTTTTGTTCAAAGAACTGTTTCTTGGTCTATGTACAGGTTCTGCATGACCACAATTAAGTGTTCTGGAATTCCCATTCTTCACAATGTTATCCATAATTTGTTATGATCCACCCAACTTAATGCATTTGTGTAGTCAATAAAACATAGATAAACATCTTTCTGGTATTAGTTTCTACTCAAGATGCACCTGACATCAGAAATGATACCCTTCATTAAACATTCTTTTCTGAATTTGGCTTGAATTTCTGGCAGTTCCCTGTCCATGTACAGATGCAGCCATTTTTAAATCATGTTCAGCAAAATTTTATTTGCATTTGATATTAATGATATTTTTTTATAATTTTCACATTCTACCAGATCACCTTTCTTTTGGAGTGAGCACAAATATGGATCTCTTCCAGTCAGTTGGCCAGTTAGCTGTTGTCCGAATTTCTTGGCATAGAAGAATGAGCACTTCCAACATTGCATCCGTTCTTTGAAACATCTCGATTGGTATTCTGTCAATTGATAATCTGGTATTGTAGAGTCTTGTTGTTCACTAATGCCTTCAGTGCAGCTTGGACTCCTTCCTTCAGTACCATCAGTTTTTGATCATATGGTACATCCTGAAATGGTTGAATGTTGACCAATTGTTTTTGGAACAGTGACTCAGTGAATTCCTTCAATCTTCTTTTGGTGCTTCCTGCATCATACAACATTTTGTACATAGAATCCTTCAATATTGCAACTCAAGGCTTGAATTTTTTCTTCAGTTATTTCAGCTTGAAAAACGTTGAGCATGTTCTTCCCTGTTGGTTTTCTAACTCCAGATCTTTGTACATTTCATTATAATACTTTACTTTGTCTTCTCAAGCTGCCCTTTGAAATCTTCTGTTCAGCTCTTTTACTTCATCGTTTCTTCCATTCACTACGTTCAAGAACAGGTTTCAGAGTCTCTTCTGATATCCGTTTTGGTCTTCTCTTTCTTTCCTGTCTTTTTAATGACATTTTCCTTTCTTCATGTTTGATGTCCTTGATGTCCAGGACAAGTTGGCTACAACAATGGGCTCAAACATAGCAATGATTTTAAGGATGGCACAAGACTGTGTAATGTTTCATTCTCTTGTACGTAGGGTGGCTATGAGTCAGAACTGACTTAACAGCATCTAACAACAACAACAATGCATGACAAAATACATGTTTGGGGGACTGTTGTAGATTATAAGAAACTAAAGGATTTTGACACCCAAACATTATGTGTAATCTTTGGTTTGATATTAAATGTAAAACAAACAAACAAACAAAAAGCCTCAAAAGATATTCTGGGAACAATAGAGGATATTTTAATATGGACTCTATAGACCATATTTTTATGTAAATAACACGTGCCTTCTGCATTTGCGTTTGTTTGATGGCCACGCCCTCCCCCCAAGAGGCACCCTTACAAGGATTGCCATGCCAATCCTCTTTCACATGTTGCTATAAAAAATTAGCTTTGCAGGCTTAAGAATATACCTCAAGAGGGGAAGGCACAACCCACCTATCAGTACTGAGTGTCTTGGGTGACATAATGGTATTGAGATTGCTCGAAAATGATCCTTTTCTTAGGAGATAAATGCTGATACTTAGAAGAGAATGCTGTGATGTCTGTGACTTTTAAGTGTCTCTGAAAAAAAAGTGTATACACGCACTTAAGGAGAGAGAGACAATTCCAAATGGTAAGCAAGTGATGAAGGGTATGTGTGTATTTATTTTTCTTTCAACTTTTCTGTAGAATTGAAAATGTGCTATATAGACAGTTGGGGGGGGGTGGGTTAAGTTAGAACAATTTGACCAATAAAATATTGATAATATGGGATTATATTCTAAAGAATGAGATAAATGTGTATGAGTAAATACTAATATAACTAAATGATTGAATAAATAAACAAATGAGTGAGAAAGGACAACTAACCATTCAGAAAGGACAAATAACCATTAAAACCCAGTAATAAAATAAGTGGGCAAAATTTTAACAGCATCTCCAATAAAATATTTACTAATTACTGTGTTGTTTTTAATCTAAGTCCACAAATTCTTTAGTACTTCTTTCTCCAGGAGATGGAGCTTAATTCCAACCCCAGTAGTGTGGCCTGGGATCATTTCTAATTAATAGGGTATAGAAAGAGAAAAGCAGTAACTTACCAGTGGAGAAACTGGTAGACACCATCTTAACCAAGTGACCGAGAAATAATATATATTGATATCATGTATGCCTATTATGATACAATGAGAAGAGTGTATCACTTTGTGATATTCTTCCCCCTAATCCAAAGTTATTAGTCTAATCACAAGAAAACACCTTCAGACAAGCCAGAACTGAGGAATGTCTTACAAAATATCTGACTAGTACCCTTCAAAAGTGTGAAGATGATGAAAGACAAGGAAAGACTGAGGGAATGTCACATACTGGAGGAAATTAAGAAGACATGACAACTAAATGAAATATGGTCTCTGGATTGGATTCCAGAGCAGAGAAGGGAAATTAGTGAAAAACTTGGAAAATCCAAAATAAGTCTGTAGTTTTATTAATAGAATTGTGCTCATGTTAATTTATTTTGATCATTATATCAAAACCCTGATTTTACCATGTTAACATTAGAAGAAGCTGGGTGAAGGGCATATAGAAACTCTGTGCTACATTTGCAACTCTTTTGAAAGCCTAAAATTATTTCAATATATATATATATTTTTTTAATTGGGAGGAAAAAATTAGTATAATTTATGAGTAAAACTATGTGGGTCGGGATGTTTTTAAGAGGTATGGTCTTTGAGTTTTAATTTGAATTATTTCATGCTTATTGGCCTGTTTGACTTTGCCAATTCATTTGTATCAACTTTGGTATTTTTTACTCTTCCAGGTTTATGCATTTCTTTACATTTTCTGATTTTTATAATGTTGTTATGTTAAATTTCTATTGTGTCTATAGCTATTTCCCCTTTTCATTCTTTATTTGTATCTCTAGTTTTCTTGATCATCAAGTTTCTGATTTGCCTAATCTCCTCTGCTATATTGTCATTATTGTTTCTCTTTTATTTCAATGATTTCTACCTTCTCTCTATTATTACCTTTTCTAGTGTTTCTTTGGGTTTCCTCTTTTGTTCTTTTTCTAACTTAACTGGAAACTTATACATTTGTTTTCAGACTTTGTTGATTCCTCACAAATATTGTACAGATTTTTACCTTGCAACTGCCATAATTCTATTGCAAAGATCAAAGCGGCCCCTATTTTTGTTTTCTGAAGAAAAGCACCAGTTTTCTTATGTTATCTGAGTTCTTGTCTGGCTTTTAATGATATCAGGTGATATGTTTATCCTTCCTGATCTACCAACTTACATATTATAATATCAGCATGGAAGGCTCTATTTCTGCCTGTGTCTAAGTAGTCTTGAGAGAGGGGCTTTTACCTTTCCCTCCAGTGCTTCTCCATACCAAACTTCATATCAGTTTTATTTCTCAGTCTTTTTGTCAGATTAAAAAATGTCTTTATCTTTCATTCTTAGATAGTTTTGCTTACCTTGAAACAGTATTTTGTGTTGATATTGAAAAATAAGGCATGGATCCTTCCTAGGCCTTTTATAATCACTGTTCCTCCTACGTACCTGTGACATTGATGAGTTACTAGGGCTCTATGAAGCCATGGCAGGCTCCTCTAAAGTTATCTTCTGTCACTGAGAAAATATTGAAAAGACTGAAGGAAACTGTTTTTTCCCAGTTACTTGCCCCTAAAAATCCTTCCCCAATGTCAGTTAAGTATTTAATAAATTTTAAATAGAAATTAACTTTCCAATGGAAGTTTCAACAGAGTGGGAGGAAACAAACTTTGAGGCATCAATCATTTGGATGAATGAATATAGGGCAAACAAAGCAAATACGTATTTCTCCAGAATACTGACCACTAGTTAAAGCTGAATTCTCCAGGAGCTCTGTTTTGAATCAAATAAATCTGGGAGGTTCTTCTTTTAACAGCAAAATGGAGAATTGAAAGAAAGGGAGAGAGAAACAAAGAAGGAAAGAAAGAAAGAATGATGGAAGGAAAGAAGGAAGAGGGAGAAAGCAAAAAAAAGCCTGCAAATTGCTGGGCGGAGGGCTGTCGGGACCACGGTTCAGGGAACATCTAGCTCAATTGGCATGACACAGTTTATAAAGACAATGTTCTACATTCTACCTTGGTGAGTAGCGTCTGGGCTCTTAAAAGCCTGTGAACAGCCATCTAAGATACTCCACTGGTCTCACCCCTTTGGGAGCAAGGGAGAATGAAGAGAACAAGACACAAGGAAAAGATGAGTCCAAAGGACAAATGGACCACAGCTACCAAGGCCTCCACCAGACTGAGTCCAGT
>NW_004444159.1:200483-205062 GCF_000243295.1 Trichechus manatus latirostris
TTTTTTTTTTTTTTAAAAAAAAGAGCCTCCATGTGAAAATTCATCATGTTGGTACAACACCAGCAGAATGGAATCCTGGTAAAGGGTTTTGTAGCTGCAATTGCTGCTGGTAAAATCTTTTGGCAGGCTTCTAAAATTGTCTTATACATCCATTTCCTCCCCTACTAAGCCACCTCAAAATTTTTATTATATTAAAACTCAGTATTCTTAAGAGACCATAATAAACATTACCTCAAATCTAAAAGTACATTAAACTATTTTATGTAAAAGTTTATCTTGAGAAAAGAAGGTGTCCAAATGACAGCCCACAAAACTAGTCAGCTTCCCCAGTATCTTCAACAGTCCTTGCTATTCTTCAGTTGGAAGTGAAGCAAACTTCTATTTTTACTTAAACTACAACATGACTTTGGAATCTGCTCTTTTTTTCTCTTTATCCCTTTTCTTCCTATCCCAGAATGGAATATTCATATTTCATCGTCTACCAACATTTTATAAGTGAGTGTGCAAGAGAATTTACTGAGATGATTTAAGATGATGAGACATGTTTCTAAATCATGGATTCAAGAATGCGCTTCTATATTCAGGTGGAAAGAAGACCTTCAGTGTTTTATTTAGCAAGGTGAAGGAAGCTTTTCTACATCTACGTGTGAATGGAATAAAATTGTATTGAGTTAGTCATTCATTCATTCAGCAAATATTTGTTAAGCCTTTATTATATATCAGGTGCTATGGGATAATATATGGTCCCACAATCTTGAAGGGCATTGAGTCTACAGTGAATACTCAGCTATAGACTTTCCAGGCTTCCACAGGAAAAGTGAACATGGTACAGTAGCCTGTGTAAAAACCACTACCATGTCATACTCTTCCAAATGTACAGTTATCAGCCTTCCCACAATGATATTTTTTAAAGCTACTTTAGAGGGGAGTAATGATATTAATTACAGTGGACATTTATAACATGGCAATGCTATGTCAGATACTAGGGTAAATGCTTCCATTTATGGTATCTCTGTTATCCACACCACAGACGATCAGGCTGATTGTATTATCCCTGTTTTTCAGGTAATAAGATTGAAATTCAGAGTGACAATAGCTTGTGTGATAAACCAAAAAAAAAAAAAAATGTTGCCATTGAGTTGATTCCGACTCATAGCAACCCTATAGGACAGAATGGAACTGCCCCATAGGGTTTCCAAGGAGCAGCTGGTGAATTTAAACCACTGACCTTTTTGGTTAGCAGCTGAGCTCTTAGCCATCGCGCCACCAAGGATGTCGTCTATTTAATAAGGGATGAAACTAAGGTTCCAACCTGGGTCAGAGGGACTCTAGGGCCAGATCACTTTATTTACAGTCTTTTGTCCTTTTGCTGCTACAGCAGCTAATGGGTGATTTATTTCTTAGGTCTAAGACTCAGACCAATCTCAGTGAATTAAAGCAAACCAGCAAATGGACCAGCAAACTATGACATGAGTGCAAAGGGCTAACCCGGGCCACGGAGTGAGGCAAAACTTTGCTTTCCTGTCCAGCAACAGGGTAGTGGCGCTACTGCAGCTGTCAGGATGATGTTACCCCTGTTTAAAAATCATCTTTGAGAGGTGCTTCAGAAAAGCTTCCCACTGTCCCAGTTTGCTCACTTGCCCTAATAGAAAATAAATTCCCAGCTGCACTGTTGGTAGAAGCTGTGGTTGTTGTGTTTGTGATTTTATGTTCACTAGTTGGGAGCTGAAATTAATCAACAAGGAGTTGTTTAGAAAGAAGAGTTACACAGCAACCTAAAAGTACCCTGGAATACCTTGAAGGAAGTGGCATAGAAGATGGCCATGTTCAACATTTTAGAGAATAAAAATAAAACATAAGTTACCTGTGGAATTTAGAGAAACACAAGTGATGAAAAAATTATATCCAAGGAATTTGGTTACTAGTCAAAAATATGGTGCTAACCTAGAGAGGAACTGTTAAAATGACAGAGGAAGATGCTGAGTTGAAAGGAAAGAATTCAGAGCTAGTATGTGGAACATCTCTTAGCCTCACAGTCCAACACCCGTTTGTCAGTGTGTCTTACCATGGTAGCTTGCATGTTACTATGATACTAGGAACTGTGCCACCAGTATTTCAAATACCAGCCTGGTCACCCATGGTGGACAGGTTTCAATGAAACTTCCATACTAAGATAGAGAAGGAAGAAAGGCCTGATGATCTACTTCTGAAACTTAGCCAGTGAAAACCCTAAGGATCACAACAGAATATTGCCTGATATAGTGCTTGAAGATGAGCTCCCTGGGTTGGATGGCCCTCAAAATACACAGTGGCTGCAACAACAGACTTGAGCATACCATTGGCTCAGGACTGGTGAACATTGCGTTCTGTTGTACCCGGAGTCTCCAAGAGTCGGAGCCAACTTGATGGAATTAACAACCTCACAGTCTTCAGAGGGGAGAAAATAGGATTAGGTGATGTCTGAGTTCATTCAGTGCTGATAGTCCCTCTGAATGTATCAGGAAGGAAAGAATCCCAAAGAAGGATATAAAAACAAACGATTCTGCATGCGTTGGGCTACGATTTGGAAAACTAGAAGTGGTTAGTAAATCTGTGTTTTAAAAGGAGATTTCATAGGAACAAAATTGGACTATTTCATAGGAACAAAATTGGACACCAAAACATTAAAAAAAAGAACACTAAAATGACCAAAAAAGGAAAAAAAAAAAAAAAAAAAACAAAAAAAGGGGAAAAAAAAAAAAAAAAGGACAATAAAATGACTAAAAAAAAAAAGAACAATAAAATGACCATGTTATTTATGAGCAAATAAATAACGTGGCTATACAAAAATGCTTTTAGAGAAGATGAGACAATTATGCATAAAGAAGGATTTTTAAAACTTGCTATTAGTTTCAAATGGAAGAGGAGGGAACAATCTTGCTTCTTGATAGAGAAGAAAACTCTTTTGTGCAAGAGAAAAGATCAGACCCAAGAGCTTACTAGAGTAACTCTGGAGAGCAATAGAAAGAGTGAAGGAGACATTAGAATGAGTAGAGGGATGTTTAAGTTCCCAGGTGACATGCAGACATTTATAGCAGTGTGGGGTACCTGGCTGGTGCGAATGGCTAAGCAATGGACCACTAACCTAAAGTTTGGTGGTTCGAACACACCCAGAGGCACCTCAGAAGACAGGCCTCATAATCTGCCTTTGAAAGATTACAGCCTTGAAAACCCTATGGAGCAGTTCTACTCCGCACACAGGTTGCCATGAGTCAGAACCAACTCGATGACAACTGACAACAACAACACAGCAATCTGAAACTCAAGGCACTTTGAAAATGACTAGACCTCACTAAAGGTGGTGCAATGGTAGAGTGCTCGGCTGCTAACTAAAAGGCTGTCAGTTCAGACCCACCAGCTGCTTCTCCAGAGAAAGACGTGGCAGTCGGCTTCCGTAAAGCTTAGAGCATTGCGAACCCTAGAGGGCACTTCTACTCTGTTCTATATTCTATAGGGTCACTATGAGTTGGAATCAACTCAACAGCAACAAGTTTTGTTTTTGGTTTGGTAGACCTCACTGAAAAGCCAATAGCATTTTCCAATATAAAAAATCTACTACACAACTATTTTGCACATTAACGACGTACATTTGGCAATAACAAATGCCGAGGTGCGAGGAAAGAGTAATACTGGCTGTGATGGTTAGGTTATGTGTCAGCTTGGCTGGGCCATGATTCTCAGTGGTTTGGCAGTTATGTACTGATGTGGTCATTCCCTATTTTATAATCTGATGTGGTCAGCCTCTATTTTTACATGACGCTGATTTTTGCATAACAATCTAGTCTTTGGAATCTAACCATGTCGTTAAGTGAGGAGTGGGTGTATACCTAAAAAGGGGTTTTGTGGAAGAGTGAATAAAGAACTTCTCAAGTAATAAATAAACAACCTTTTGGAATAATAAAAAATATATAGAATGTTAGGGAGCCTCTAATATAGCTCCGTTAGGTGATTAGGGAGGAGTCACTGACTTCGTTAAAGACAAGAACCCATTGTGTCTATAGCTTTAAATCCACACTGTCCTCACAGTTCCAGTAACTGTGAATAAAACAAAAATATGATAACTTTTCATTTTGAATACATTTATTTTGGACAGTTGGAAAAAAAATTTGAATTAAATTTAATAAGGGGAGGCAAAGCAAATAGTGGAATATATGTGTGCTTAGAGCCAGATTGAATTAGGTTCAAATTTGAATCCAGCTACTTTCCAGCTCTATGAATTTGGGAAAGGAACAACCTCTCTGAGCTTCAGTTTTTTTCCATCTATAAAAGAGTGATGATCTTACTTGCTTTTGTGATTGTTACTTGTACCTAAGGAAGTTTTGATTAAAAAAAAAAAAACAACAAAAGCTTGCAAGCGGCCATCTAAGATGCATCAATTGGTCCCAACCACTTGGAGTAAAGGAGAACGAAGAACACCAAAGACACAAGGAAAGTATTGATTGGCCCAAGAGACAGAATGGGCCACATAAACCAGAGACCTCATCAGCCTGAGACCAGAAGAACTAGATGGTGCCTGGCTACCACCAATGAACGTCCTGAC
>NW_004444159.1:205505-211276 GCF_000243295.1 Trichechus manatus latirostris
AATAATAATCTTTACCAAATGATACCATACAGGATTTTAGAGGCTTGTACTAGGGGGACTACCAAATTTAATAGAAAATTAACTTCCTGTTTTTGTTTCTCTAGTTCAACACTTCTTTATTGATAATTTTTTTAATTTATGCAAATTATATACTTTTATAGCCAATACACAATATTCTCCAGGAAAAAGTTTGCTTTTTTAGAAAAAAAAAAATAAGTCTTGCAAAAATGTATATGCTTTTATTATGTATGTGTGGTTTATTTTACAGTTCTTATAACTCCCTGAAGTCCTGGTAGCACAGTGGTTAAGAGCTCGGCTACTAACCAAAAGATCAGCAGTTCAAATCCATCAGCCACAAACTGGAAATCCTCTGGGACAGTTCTACTCTGTCCTATAGGGTCACTGTGAGTCGGAATCGACTCGATGGCAATGGATTTGGTTTTTTTGGGGTTTTTTTTTTGTTTTCTTTTTTAAATATAACTCCTTAGTTGTCTTTAGCTAAAGAATCACGGTGGAGAAATTGAATTGAAATGAAATGTTCATGACTCATTTTACAATTGAAATAAGAATGGTCTGTGACTGATGTGACACAACACTATTCACTAAATATTATTAATAGCAGAATTTCTTAGCGATGTCTCTAGCTTCAGTCCTTGGAATTGTCAGGCCATTTTATGCATGCCCATTTTATAAGCAAAACAAAACATTGTTCCTCCATATATAAAACGATTCTTTTTCCACCGATACAATGAGACTTCATTGATGTAAAGAGTTCGGTAATGATACTGAAGGAGTCACCTTTCCTTCAGTAATCATGGCACACTTAGGCATAGAAACTTTTTGTTTAAGTGCACAAATGCTAAGTTTTTTTTGTTATAGAACCATTTTATAGTTTTCCTCATCGAAGCCCCTAAATGAGATGGAATAAACAGTGGGAAAGTCATTTGGTGGCCTGAGATTCAACCTTGATTCAGCCTCACTTTGTCAGGTTCAGTTACCTTAGATAAGTAACTGAACCACTTTTAGCATCAGACCCTTCATCATGACATTGTCTAGTTGACTATGTGACCTCTAGGGTCTCATCACACCTGATATAAACCATGATTCACAAAGTGACCCTCCTGGTGTAAAAGAGTTGGTTTTTCTCCTTAACCCTTGCCTTTATAATTGAAAGTTGTTACGAGCCCACGAGTTGATTCTGACTCATAACGACCCTGTGTACAATGAAACGAAACTCTGCCCAGCCCTTCATCATCTTCACAGTTGTTTTTATGTTTGAGCTATTTTTGCAGCCATCATGTCAATCCATCTCATTGAGGGTCTCCTTCTTTTTTGCTGACCCTCTACTTTACCAAGCATGATGTGCTTCTCCAGGGACTAGTCTCTCCTGATAATATGTCCAAAGTATGTGAGACAAAGTTTCGCCATCTTAGTTTCTAAGGAGCATTCTGGCTGTACTTTTTCCAAGACAGATTTGTTCATTTTTGTAGCAGTTCATGGTGTTTATAATCAATATTCTTTACCAACACGGTAATTCAAAGGCATCAATTCTTCTTCGGCCTTCCTTATACATTTTCCAGCATTCACAAGCATATGAGGTGATTGAAAACACCATGGCTTGGGTCAGGCACACCTTAGTCCTCGAGGTGACATCTTTGCTTTTTAACACTTTAAAGAGGTCCTTTGCAGCAGATATGCCCAGTGCAATACATCATTTGATTCCTTGACTGATTCTTCCAAGCGTGTTGATTGTGGATCCAAGCAAAATGAAATCTTTGATAACGTCAACACTTTCTCCATTTATCATGATGTTGGTTGTTGGTTCCTTACTGAGGATTTTTGTTTTCCTTTTGTTGAGGTGTAATTCATATGGAAGGCTGTATAGTGCTTCAAGTCCCCTTTGCTTTCAGCAAGGTTGTGTCATTTGCATATCACAGTTTGTTAATGAGTTCTCCTCAAATCCTGATGCTGTGTTCTTCTTTATATAGTCCACTTCTCAGATTGTTTTCTCAGCATACAAATTGAATAATATGGTGGAAGGATACAACCCTGACACGCTCCTTTTGTGATTTTAAACCACGAAGTAACCCCTCGTTTTATTTGAACGACTGCCTTTTGGTCTATGTGCAGGTTCCTCACAAGCACAATTAAGCGTTCTGGAATTCCCATTCTTTCCAATGTTATCCATAATTTTTTATGATCTACACACTATGCCTTTGCATAGTCAATAAAAACACAAGTGATCGTCTTTCTGGTATTCTTTGCTTCCAGCCAAGATTCATCTGACTTCAACAATGCTATCCCTCTTTCCACATCCTCTTCTGAATCCAGCTTGAATTTCTGGCAGTTCCCTATCAATGTACTACTGCAACTGTGTGTGTGTGGCTTTTTTATTTTTATTTTTTTAAATAATCTTCATCAAGTTTTTGCTTGTGTGTGATATTAATGATATTGTTCAATAATTTCCACATTCTGTTGGATCACCTTTCTGTGGAATGGGCACAAATATGAATCTCTTCCAGTCCGTTGGCCAGGTAGCTGTCTTCCAAATTGAAAGTAGTACCAGTAAACCAAACCAAACTCATCTCTGTATAGTTGATTCCAATTCATAGCAACCCTATAGAGTAAAACATCCCCATAGGGTTTCCAAGGCTGTCAACTTTACAGAGGAAAACTTGGTGGCACAGTGGTTAAGTGCTCGGCAGCTAACCAAAAAGTCAGTGGTTGGAACTCACCAGCCTCTCCACTGGAGAAAGATGTGGCAGTCTGCTTCCATAAAGATTACAGCCTTGGAAACCCTATGACACAGTTCTACTCTGTCCTATAGAATCACTATGAGACGGAATCAACTGGACAGCAACCAAGGGGTTAATCTTTGTGGAAAAAGATTGCCACATCTTTCTCCTACAGAGTGGCTTGTGGGTTCAAACTGCAGACCTTTCGACCTTTCGACCTTTCTGTTAGCAGCTAAGTGCGTAACATTGCACCACCAGGGTTCCTTGAAAGTACAGACACTAGAAAAAAAGTATGTACACGCATTTGTAACAAAATATATATATATAAATGACAAAAACAATCTGTAAGAGTAAAAATGAGCTGACAAATTTCAACGTCTTCACCAGTGTGGTGGTTACACGAGTGTTTCACAATTATTCATTTAAATCTACATTTAAGTTTTATGTTGTTTTTGGAAATATATACCTTACAAATCAATTTTCAAGTGCTTAAGAAGGCAAAATGAGAAGTACAGGGATGTGAAAATTAAAATATTCATTTTTTCTATAGGACAGTTGAAAAAGCCAAGATAGAATTTTTTTTTAATAGTTTGCTTTTTCTCTGATGTCACCTCAGCAGTCTTGTGATGCCTTTTGTGTGTTACTGCACTTTCCTCCCTCATCCTTATTAAAAAAAAAAAAAAAAAGCATTGTTTTGCTATAAACTAAAATCCAGTCAGATACAGAGATTTGGAATAAAGTTCAGCTTCTTGAAAATCACTGACATCACCAGTGTATGGTATTCAAAGGGCGGAATCTTACGGCTCATTTAGCTCCTTTGCTCATTAATACTTACTTTCATTAAATTGTGTTTATTGTTTACATCTGTCACTGTGCATAAAGACTCTCTCTTTCTGCTGGAAATGTGATGACCAAAAGCTGCTGTTACCCCGTTAATATGTGAGCAGTTTAGATTAAACTCTAGGCATCCTTTGCTTGCTTTTTGTTTGTTTGCAATTCGCTGTGGCCATGAATCTCTTGCGGATCCATGTGATATAGAAAGAAATCCTTGTAACACTCCAAAGGTGCCCAAATGCACATGGACATCGGCCACCTTTGTCTTCGCCCCATGATTCCCCAGTGAGTGCAGATTTAGCCTCAGTTATGGAGCCTTTCATTCCACTTAATGAGAAAAGTGGAGGCCACTGGGGAATTGTAGGGTTTAAGAATTTTTATGTTCTGTGGAAACCAAATAGGCCTGGAAGGGGTTGTTTGAGGAATTACTCAGAGGACATTTGAAGAAATCACAGTAGAATTCTTTTTACCTCTTGCTAGCAAAGTATATCCATCAGACTTATAAGTGGTGGCTTCCTCTGTGCTTTCCACAGTTTCTCTTTCCTCTTTCACTCCCTGCTCCTTCCCCCATTAACTTTTCTTGCACTAAACATTAAGCTCATTGATTACAAGGATGGGCACAGAGTGACCTAATGATGGGTCAGGCTTAATGAGAAAAGCAGAGGCTTGTGATGTGGCGTGGCTCAGGCCAGCCCCCCACTGCGTCCTGGCATGTTGGCCTTAGTCTCCTTTAAGAGACGAGAGCATGGAAAATCAACAGAGAACCGCCTGGTGCCTGCTCACTGAATGGGCCATGTGCATGGCTATTTAGCCCTGTAAAAGAGAGAGCATTTGCACAAATGGGAGTGAACATAAGGAGTCCTTCAGAAAAGAATGGAGCCTTGGCAAATTTATAGACTCCCCTGAAAGAAAGTGATTACAGATCATTATCCAATTGAGGCAGATTGATGGGCTGGGGTCAAAGTAATATTGCAGATCTCACCAAAGGGACAATGGCTGCTTGTCACAGGGAAAGAAAAGAAAGAGAAGGGGAACTGCCACACAGAGAGGCAAGGCTTAAGCTTTACCAACTGCTAAGAAAGGGCCTAGATGTATCTGTCGTTACTTTTCTTGAACACCATGTTGTATTTTATGTTACAAAGGACGTTCCATTGAGATCCAATTGGGCATTCAAACATATCCCAATAAGGAACATACAAGTGGCCTAAATACAGACAGCAGCTCTTACTCTTTTCTTTCCTCTAAAAGTCAATACAGCAACAAGAGAGATAGGGAAGAGGATGGACCACATAGAAATACTTAATGCTCTCTCTTTCTCATCAATGGAACTGTCTCATAAAAGACGAATATGCACCAAAAAAATAATAGCAGATAGAAAATGTCTGCATGTTTATAAACAAAGGCCCCTTTAGCTAACAGCCAGGGGATGAACAGATTTGACTTTGAAACTCCGCAACATCTGGTCAAGCAAAACTCGGCAGCCCTGAAATTGAATAAAACAGGAATAAATGTGTTCCCACTGTTCCCTTTGTATTGATTCCTGAATGTTTAAAAGTACTTTGCATTCATGCATTTTACAAACTGCAATACAAAAGGCAAAAGAATAGCCAGCACACCAGTGTGCATTTGCCTTTCATTTGACAATAGGTTTCTGGTACCTAGAGATTTAGAAGTATCAGGCAAACATTTATTTAGGGGAGAACTGATTTTTGTCTATTTTGTTTGGTTCAAGAGAGTATTAGCAAGTAAAAATGAACTAATTTATATTCGGAACATATTTCACTAGGAAGAAGCAGAGACAATCTTTCACATATAGGTTATTCTTAAACAATAAGAGTGTCTGGCATCCCAAGTTATGTTCATCTAGAATTTAAGAGTATATATGTGTGTGTATAAATACACATATTTATACATATTTACACACACACATGTATATATGGAAGAAGGAAAGGAAAACTCAGTTTGGGAATGTGGATTTTTTTTTTTTTAAAGTGAAAAGTTTTATTCGGCATATATTCAAAAGGACAAAAGTGGGAAGTGGACAAGCATCCTGCCACAGCCATGTCTGCCCGAGTCCAAAGAATAGTTACAGAGCCATCAGTATATATCAACATCACAAAATGGGTAGAATCATTGAAAGCATCACTTTTTCACTGACTGGCTAGAAATTGTAATCTTACATTTTGAATCATCTTTCTTAAC
>NW_004444159.1:211376-213685 GCF_000243295.1 Trichechus manatus latirostris
ATAGAAAAAGATAAGAGTGGAAAGTCTTTTGTGTTCTGTTTGATGGGATTTATGTGAAAGCTTCCTTAAAAGATAGGATTTTCTAAGATTATCTTGGCTATTGTCTTTATACCTCAGGGCCCAGTTGATGTGTCCTTGTGAGTCCTTGTGAGTCCTTGTGAGCCCAGCTCCAGCTGGGTCACATTCTGTATGCTCAAAGAGAGGGAATAATAACTCCAATATTATTTCCTAAATCAGTCCCTCCTTTTGATCGGAGATTGGAGATAACACATCAATGATCAATACCTGGACTTAGTCGAGCTCCTAGATGGCGGCCATGGCAGGCTCTTTAAACTCACGGTGCTGGTTTTCCACCAGATACCATCGGGTTCTTCACCAGGTTATTAAGTAAGAGGGATGTTTCCATCAAGGGCATTGCCAGAGTGAGCAGACTCAATGTACATCAACATTTTAGCCTGAGGCCTTCTTTTGCCTTTTAGGTGCGTAAGACAATAGAGGATAAATTTTATTATGCCTAATTGTATCAGGATGTAGACTAAGAATATTACTATCCCTTGCAGTAGTGATCTAGCCCATGTACTTATTCCTGATGGTAACCAACCAAATAGATCTGGTGTTTGTAAGGGTGTGACAGTGTGTAATCAAGTAGCTTGCTGTCTAATTCTATGTATATCTTGTCTACAGCACAGACTACACTTTCTTGGACTAATAAAAAAAATGTAAGGTTATTTTGTTATCTCATGTCACCTTGGCTTATGAGATCAGAGATCACTGTTGTGCTTCTGTCTCATCTGTTATTTGTCCCATAGTGACTGACAAATTCTCTTAAAGATTTCTCCAACTCAGATATACCATAAGTAGGAATTAAAGCTACCAACCATACCCTGAATGTTGGACTAATGGGTTTTCTTCTGACTTTCACTTTACAATTTTAACATTACCTTTTCAATATTTACTAGCATTGTTACTATGAATACTTAAAGATAATCCTAAAGTTACCAAAGTGCATTGTCTACGCAGTCATCAGGAATTTAAACAAGAGATTGCCCACACAAATTCACTATCATTTGGAAAGGAATCATCTAAATTATCTAAATTAGAAACATATCTACACAGAAACATATATCCATAAGGAACACACAAAGTTTGTCTAGAAGAAACAGAAAATGTAGAAAAATTTACATGTGACAAGTTTTCATTACAGAACTAATGATTAGCAAGATAATACAGGATGGACCTTTCCTGTAGCAGGTCTTCAGTTAGTCTGTTTAAAACATACTAAGTGTTCTTCCCAAGGGCAAGCTGCCCCTCCTTGGTTTACCTATTAACAGTCATGAGTCACTTTCTCAGAAGCAGAAATGAAACCAAAGACAAAATGGAGTCTGAGCCATGAGGTCGATCTCTTCTGAGAATCTGGTTTCTTTAAGATACATAATTTTCTGCATCATAAGAGGGTAACAGTTTGATTACAAACATTAGACAGATATTTCATGTGACATTGTCTTAAAGACTGCTTAAACTAATTACTAATTTACCCTAAACATAACTCTGTCTGATCTTTGAAGTTAGTGTCCTAAAACAGACTGAATTCTTCAAAAAAAAAAGCTCAATACCCAGAGCAAAACGGTCTTACTAGTTTATCTGGACCATTGTTTGACTCAAAATGTCTTCAGGAACCAGTTTTTTTCTCAAAGCTCAGGGTTCAAAAGTACACCGAAAGGCAAATATCCTATGTGGGTTGCCTCAACCTCCCCGAAAGCCAGAAATCTGGATTCCAGGAGAATTATATACAACTCTCTCATCATTCTTTCCTTTGGATCATGATCTTGTTATAGAATCTTTTATCAAAAATGTTCAATAAATGGTAATTGAACATCATCTGTTTTTTTTAAGATCCCAGGCACCATACAGCAAACTAGGAAATGAAACAGGGACACTAACAATTACATTAGGCAATTGTCTGAAATAACCAATGAAACCATGACCCTAAGGTCTTTGAACAAAGGAATCAAATCTCACGAGGTGTTTGTCTCTACATAAGCAGTATCAGTAACTGCTCTTCACGTGCCTCAACAGCAACTACATTCTGCAAAACCTCAGACTGAGTATTAATATAAATACAGCAACATTTATCTATTGAGGCCCAAACAGTTTCTTAAAAGACTAACAGGAAATCTAATGCTGTCCTATTTTGTAAAATCATAGCCCAAATTTCAGATACTTCTCTGGTTATGATATTTACAACTTTGCTAAGTTTACCAACAGGAAGTTCTAATTCAAGAGTTACAATATCTAAACCCATTAGTTAG
>NW_004444159.1:232719-262252 GCF_000243295.1 Trichechus manatus latirostris
TAAGTGTCAATTCCAGCATCATTTCAACATTTTTATTCATCATTTATATCACAATACAATGCCTTTCATTTGCACAACAGGTTACAATTTTCAAAGTACTTTCATGTAAATTATGTCATTTGATTTTCATAAATTTGCATGAATAAACCAAAATTTTAACTAGTTTATTTCAGAGTGCTGTTGTTGTTAGCTGCTGCTGAGTCACACTCGACTCGTGGCTACCCCATGCACAATGGAAAGAAATGATGCCCAGTCCTGCGCCATCCCCATGATGGATTGTGGATCAGACTGTTGTGGCCCATAGAGTTTTCACTGGCTGATTTTCTTCTCAGTGCATCTTAGTCTGGCTTACATGACAGTAAATGGAAGATCCAATACTGGAGTTTAGGTCTTCTGACTTGTCTAAAGGTATCATCTAATTCTATTGGGGTATGCGAGTATTTTAGATATTTACCTACATGGCAGGTGTATAATATGCTCAATAATGCCTCTATTTCAGCAGAATAAGCCCTTGCATTTGTTTCTAGTAGATACAGAATGCTCTTGCTTGTTATTGGAGTTACACAGAAAAAAATAACTCTTCAAATTGAGCTGGAAAGACTAATTAGACTGTTCTGTGTACACTAGGATTTTGACTCAAGAGGAAAAAGACTCATATTTTATATCATTTATTGAGATAGCCTTATTCTTCATATATAGTAGTAGTGAAGGCATATATTTTATGGTTCTCCTGGCCATTTCTAACAAATGACAGTTCTGTAAAATACTGGTAAAACTTCCTAAATAAAACTAAATTAACTATTAATACCTAAAACTTACCGTTGGCTTTAGTCTCAGATAAAGAGTAGTTGTTTCGATATATACTATCAATAAGAGCCATTGTATCATTTAATATAATTTTTGTTAATGGTCATAAGACCACAGCCTATATTAGCAGACTAACCTAACAACAATTTATAGCGGGGACACTGTTCAGCCACGGGGTGGGGGAACGGGCACGTGAACAGTACTTAGGCTGCCCGGGTAACTAACCTCCCGTCTAGAGAGGAGTGAGTTTCCCCTTCTCCACTGACCTCTGCAGAATATATGTGAGGTTGAAGGAAACTATGAACCGCAACAATTCGTAAGCTTCTGGTAATGTGGAAGAATTGTAGAAATTCTGAGCAGAAAGAAACATTGAACGTCATTTAACCCCAACTCCATTTTGCAGGTGAAGAAATTACCTTAGGTGTGACCTGCTCAAGGTCACAGAGTTAGTCACAGCAGAGCCACTCCTGAACCTCTGTCTCTTGCACTTCAAATGTCATCGTGTTTATCTGTTTTGTGGATCTTAAAAACTGAGAGAGATGTGCAGCAAGCAGAGATAAAAATATTAGTCATTATTCAGTTTTTTCCTTCTAGATCTCTCTAAAGTAGTAGACTTAATATGGTTTATTGAACTCACTATTTAAACATTTCTCTCCAAATGTGCAGATGAAAAAATACATTGTACTAATGCTTAGCAAAACCCATTGCCATTGAGTCGATTCCGACCCATAACGACCCTTTAAGACAGAATAGAACTGCCCCATAGGGTTTCCAAGGAGCAGCTGGTGGATTTGAACTTCCAATCTTTTGATTAACAACCATAGCTCTTAACCACTGAACCACCAGGGATCCCAATACTTAGCAAGCGGTATTATACAGGCAACGCTTAAGGTGAGGTTATAGGTTTCCCCTGCCATCCAAAAGTAGAGCATTCCTATGAAACCTTTCTGAAGCTGAAATGGCATAAAGTGAAGAAGCAAATACCATTGATTTACATGGGAAAAATTTGTGAGCGTTCCCAGATCCAAAAAATAACCTACCAAATCATACCAAATAACACATAAAACTTAAATTAACGTATAGTAAAAGCTGAGATACTGAGTGTAGTTCCGGGGAAGGAGCTTGGCAACTCCACTCTCGCTGCTCTGGGTACGTGATGCCTCTTTTAAGGGCTTGCTGCAAAACCAAAGCTGAACGCTATTTCCGCCAGTTTTCATAAAAGGGGAAATCCTCTTCGGATTTCTTTCAGTCATCGAAAACAGGGACTAACGTAAATCTTTCATAAAAGTGAAATGGTGCACACTTTCGAAAAGCGGGGGATACCTGTATTTATGTATGCGCAAAGGTCATCCAAATTAAATAGCACGCTACATTAAATTGAAAATGTAATTATTTACTCCTTCTCGAATGATCCTTTTAGCCAATCTGATAGCGATTCATTTTAATGAGTCTTGAAAGAAAAAAAAAAAATGGAAAAAAGTTATTTCAAGTATGTTCAAACATTTGTTATTGTGCTGACCGCCTTTTAGAGACAAGACATCCACTGGATAGGCAGCCATTTAGCGCCTTTCTCCAGGAAATTCTCTACCCTAAACTTAAGAGGCTATAAGATTCTGCAGTCATAATAAATTGCACAGAGTCAGAGTTCAGTAGACCTAGCTGCTCATTTGCTTAACTGAGGATGTAAGCCCAAACCTTCCTGCAGCAGGGGACAAGGGGACAGCAAACGGTGACAGGTCAATTGCTCTGGAGCTCTCTATAGCCTTAAGCAATGCTGACTGTGGCTAATTGGGCTGCATTTCCTGCAATGATGAGAAGCCCCCTCTGCCCACTAAGTTCATCTTTGAGCTGGACTAGCTCTGGTTAATAATTGCATTACGGCCCTTAAATGTATTTCTCTGAGACAGGAAGAAGGCCTAGTTTCCTCATTTGCCATTTGGTCTCGTTATTCAGAAGGAAGAATGCCAAATCCCATCTTATGAGGGTAGGGGAGGTGAAAAGTACACAACATCATGGAGCGTCAGGGATCAGATGAAATGGGTCCAAAAATCTACCTTGAGATCATGTTTGATTAGCAACTGGAAAACCAAGACAACTCAAGTTATTTTGATTGTATGCAGAAAGACAGTTTCGGCATAATGGGCAGTAACTCTTTATCTCCTGCCATTGCAGGGAATATCATCCTTTAAGCTCCCACTTACTTTTCTTCAGTAGGGATGTCTGCTTCCTAGTGCATGCTTTGTAAGTATTTTCAAGTAGACAAATGGCAGCCAAAAACCGCCATTGGCACCATGAGAAATAATGAGAATCATTTGCTAATAATTATATTTGTACACAAAAATTAAATTGAAGCTGATTTCTTTCTATTAACATCTTGACATTAAGAATGCTATGCAGACTTGAGGGACTTTCTTTGCCTGTCACTTTGTGGAAGGAAAAAGGCTGGGAGAGTAATGACATATCTTTAATATCCTAAAGGAAATGTAGGCTAAGTCACTCACCCAAATTATATTGACCATAAAGACTTCACTGGGCCATTTCATTAGTTTATGAGGTAAAATTAAATAAAAAGAGTCCTTAAATGAATTATAACCAGCTTGAGGAATAACAAATATATTGTGTATGAGAAAATTAGCTCCATGTGACATCCACAGCCACCATATGTAAAACGCCTATTATTTGTCCTGTCTCTTTGAAAATCATTTTATTGGAATGTATCAGCTAAACCAAAACACATGACCATCTTTCTTGAAACATGAAAGAAACCACTGAAGAAAAGTTTCTACCCCGCCCCCACACCCAGCCTGTGAACACTCTGGGAAAAACAGCCTCAAGGATTTTATCAGTGCCTATCGAACAGCAAGTGCACCACGTGAGTCCTGAGCCATTAGTGGCCTCTGTCTAGAAGAATTTGGTCAACATTCAGGAATTCGCTTAATGAAAGGCTAGCCTATTACAGCTCTGCTGGCCAGAGAAATAGATTGTGTCTTTCTTTCCAACTTCCTGGATCTCTGCAAGCGACGCTCGGCAGTGCCCTCATGGGATATAGCCCAGGCCCTGACAACAAGTTAGCATTGTGACTTTAGAACTATGTACCTCTTGGCTGTGAATCCCAGGCTTAATTTCCAGCATGCACACTATTTTGCACACTGCTGCACCAGATTGCACAGTTTTTTGAAGGCACAATGCAAAGTTGCTCCTGGAAAGTGCTTTCAGGTATTTCAGGTGGTCTTCTGTCAGTGGGGTGCATACATGACACAGCAAAGGAACTGAGTCATTCCTAAAGCACATTAGAATGGAGGAAAGAGTCTTTATAGATTCAGAGGCAATGCACTCTGAATCTTTGTTAAAGACTACCTCCTGCAGGCGATGCTGAATAACTCTTTCCTCCAGAGCTTGCCTCTGAGAACTGGCTGTGAATGAAAAGATTAATCCAAAGTACAAGAAACTCCTTGACCAAAGAAGCTACATCAAGTTATATGAATGGGCATTTCCATAGTGTTGAGTATGACCTGATTTAGAAAATAATATTTGGAATCATTATTCCCTGACCTTGAGCATGGAGAAATGTGACCCAGCTGGAGCTGGGCCCTCACAGACTCACAAAGACACATCAGCTGGGCCCTGAGATAGACAATAGATGGGACAATCTCAGAAATTTTCTTAAGGAAGTTTTCACAAAACGGCAATCAAACAGAACACAAAAGACTTCCCACTTTTTGTCTTTTTCTATTAGCATTTAGTGATTAGAAATTTGTTGGACCAATGAAGACTCTCCTGTCTGTCCTTACTGAAACCTGTACCAATGACTGTTAAGAAAGTTGATTCAAAACGTAAGATCACAATTTCTAGCCAATCTGCATCTGTGATGCTTTCAATGATTCTACCAATTTTGTGATGTTGATATATACTGATGATTCTGTAACCTTCCTCGGATTTGGGCAGACATTCTAGCTCTGGCAGAATGCTTGTCCACTTCCCACTTTTGTCCTTTTGAATATATGCCGAACAAAACTTTCTTTTTGCTTTACTCAACTTTATGATGTTTTTTCCCTGCAATAGACCTTAAGGAATATTCCCAGGTGTTGCATTCTCACTAGTATTTCCTGTATTCATTGACAAGTAATTTTATTATTTGTAAGCCATCTTGATTATGATGAAAAGTGAAATTGAGTAGGAATAATATTTTATCAATGATTCTAACATTTATAATAATAGCAACAAATCTTAATGCATGTTACTTAACTACCAGTTATCAGTTGCCTCTGAGTCGATTCCAACTCATGGCAAGTCCATGTATGTCAGAGTAGAACTATGCTCTATAGGATTTTCGATGGCTGATTTTTCTGAAGTAGGACGCCAGGCCTTTCTTCCAAGGTGCCTGTGGGTAGACTCAAACCACCAACCTTTTGGTTAGCAGCTGAGCACACTAACCTTTTGCATCACCTAGGCACTCCACTTATTATAGGCTACTAGTATTTAAGAATTTTACATGTATGCTTTCATTTAATATACTCAACAAGCCAATGAGATGGATGCTATTGTTATATCATTTTACAGATGAGAAAAAATAGGCTTAAGAGAGTTTGTTCATTGTTACAGAGATCTAAGTCTAAAGTCCTTGTTCCTAACCACTACATTGCTTCCCTATGATACCCTCAAAGAGCTCTTTTATCTGAATGATGTGACTTGGTAAAGGAGCACTGATTAACTACTCTGTAAAGATGACAATAACATTCTTGAAATATATTTTATTCTAGCTCCCAAAGAATCTAAGGCACAAGTTTCTTCACTGATGACTCTAAGCATATGAGATGAACAGTAAATCTTATTAAATAACATCACCAATCACTGTTCCCTGGGCTCATAGGAAAGGAGCTGGAAAGGGAGGGGAAGTCATGGGTGGTGATGTTGGTGATGGACGAGTATAGCCTCAGTTCTTACTTAGAGAGCAGTATCTCCCAGAGCTTACATACCTATGTGTTTACAATGGAAAATTCGAGAGTCGATGATAGTTAAAACTATGGCCAAAAACACAGACACGTATGAAAAGTCATGGATTTCTATTTGGCTGTGAAAAAAGGGAGTTGAGAGAAATGTTATCTGTAATGGAAATCTGAGGTTTAGAAGTGGCCTTTGATGTGATCTAAAACAGTCACCTCATTTTTTAGATGAAAAACAAAAGACCCAGAGAGGTAATATTATAGATCCAATCACACAGTTGCTTAACAGCAAAGACCAGATTAGAATCTCAATGTTTATTTGAAACAAAATATTTTGAAGGAAAATAAGTGAGATTTTTTGTTAAAAAAAAAGCCTAATTCAGTGACTAGTGCATAGAAATATACTAAATAAATATTACTGTCCCTGTTTCTTCCAAATTGTGATCCAGTGCCCACTATGTTAATCTGTAACCACTGTTAATAAGCAATGAGTAAACAATCGTTTACTGAAGGCCTCTTCTGTGTTAAATGTAATAATATCAGACTCTTTTTATGTGGAACTGTGCCAATCCCCAAAGAGAATATGAGTGAACAATGGACTATCAACTCTGCCAGAGATCTTAAGTCAAAACATCAATGGTCTGTCTAGCTACAGACTTTATAATTTAGATTATAAAGTGGCCTAGTGATCTAAGCAAAAGTTCTTATTTTGGGGGGACAGGAGGTTTAAATTGCTTGGTTTAATTTTTCAAAACTTTGAACTCTGTTTTCTGCTTGATTATATAAAGATAATTATAACTTACCTGTGAATCATTAAGGCTTTCCAGATAATATTGGCTGAGCAAAATTAGGCTGACAACTGCTAAATCTAAAATCATTCATTTAGAGTCAGAACTAATCTTCATGAATAATAGTTACACAAATGATCTTTTCACTTCTTTATCTTCAGAAAGAGTTTTTGTCACATTTATTTTACACTACAGACCTGTATGAGACAGCTGATTGCTTCTATTCAAAATTAAATCTTTCTGGAAATAACATCACTCACATTAAAAAGTTCATAAAGTATCAGTGTGAACGGCTGTTGTATTCCATTGAATGATTGTCCACAGCAGTTCTGTCTCCAAATTATTAACCTGATTGACTTTGATCTGTTGCTACAGGTTGAATTCATGTTACAGCCTAGCCATTTTGTGAAGACCATGTCATGATTTCGTCTTTATATTAGAAAACACAAATACTTTACTTCCTGGGATTAAATATATAAAATATAGTTCTTGTCACTTACACTTCTCAACACTTTTCTTCTAAGTGTCACATTTGTTACTAATTTGTTGTTGTCAGTTGCTGTTGAGTTGGCTCCGATTCATGGCAACCCCACGTGCAACAGAATGAAACGTTGCCCAGCCCTGCACCATCTTCACAGATCATTGGTATGCTTGAGTTCATTGTTGGAGCTATTATGTATTTTAAGTGCCTTCCAAACTAAAGGGCTCATCTTCCAGCATTATATGGGACAATAGTCTGTTGTTGTTGTTATCCATAGAGTTTTCACTGGCTAATTTTTAGAAGTAGATCTTCAGCCCTGTCTTCTTAGTTTGTTTTAGTTTGGAAGCTCCATTGAAACCTGTGCACCATGGGCGACCCTGTAGGTATTTGAAATACTGGTGGCATAGCTTCCAACATCATAGCAAAATGTAAGCTACCACAGTACTACAAACTGACAGAAAGGTGGTGATTGTTACAAAAACCAATGAATAAAATGTATTACAGTACTATGAGATGATCTTCATTCACCCCATCTAATAGTAGATGAATAGATACTTTAGAGGCCCAGGATAAATTCTTAGCAGAATTGATAAACGTAAATTTTGATTCTCATTTCCTTTCATTATTACAGTTGTATAGATAATTAGCATTATTTTCTACATAATTTTCAAAGAAGAACAAAGAAAGAGAGGGAAAACTCTCTGTTCATCTCCCTTATTGTTTATATAAAGTGAATTTAAATGGAGAAACAAAGAATTTGATCTCCTTCAGAGAGAAATTGTATATTTGTTAGTAAAGTAAGGAGCATTGGGGCACATCAATGTTTGTGCCAACAATCCCCGCCCCCCCAACACATGCACACACAGACAGCCATACAAGGAGATATGGATAGATTATTCCTTCACTGGGAATTGTGAGAGAGGAGTGGAGAAGAGAAGAAACAAGCTTTACATACCCTGATAATGCTACTCCACATCTAAGATAAGTGGGCAAAAATTACCCCATCTACCTGCATCAACTAACAGAGGCTATTCAGAATATTAAAGCCTGTAGAATTCTCACCTTCCATGCAGGAGACGTGGGTTCAGTTCTCAGCCAGTATACCTCATAAGCGGCCACCACCTATCTGTCAGTGGAGGCTTTCGTGTTGCTATGATGCTGAACAGGGTTCAGTGGAGCTTTGCTTCCACACTAAGACAGACTAGGAAGAAAGGCCTGGCAATCTACTTTTGAAAATCAGCCAATGAAAACCCTACAGATTACAGCAGTCCAATTTGCAATGGATCATGGAAATGGCACAGGACCAGGCAGAACTTCCTTCCATTGTGCATGGAGTTGCCATGAGTCAGGGGCCAACTCGAAGGTAGCTAGTAACAACAACTAATACAGGCAGCCAATGCTAATATTGTTATATGAATTGGTAAAAATGCAGACACTCTCCTTCTGCTGAATTGAGATGCTTTGGCTGGAGCAAGAGAAATCTAAATTACAATTTCCCCATGATTTAGTATAAATACATAACAACATAATCATTACTGTAGAACAATAATAATAATATTTGTATATAGGCATTTATTTATCCATCTGCATTGTTGTTGTTATCGTTGTTATTAAGTGCTGTCGAGTAGGATCTGACTCATAGCAACCCTATACACAATGGAACTAAACGCTGCCTGGTCCTGCATCATCCTCACAATCATTGCTATGTTTGAGCCCATTGTTGCAGCCACTGTGTCAATACATCTCCTTGGGGTCTTTCTCTTTTTTGCTGACCCTCTACCAAGCATGCTGTCTTCTCCAGAGACTGGTCCCTCTGGATAACATGTCCAAAGTATGTGAGAGGAACCCTCGCCATCCTCCTTTCTAAGGAACATTCTGGTTGTGCTTCTTCCAAGGCAGATTTGTTCATTCTTCTGGCAGTCCGTGGTATATTCAATATTCTTTGCCAACTCCGTGATTCAAAGGTATCAATTCTTCTTCAGCCTTCTTTACACATTGTCCAGTTTTCACATGCTCATGAAATGCATCTAAACACTAGCTACCAGTAATTAACATGACTTGTTAAAGTATGGCAAATACTTAAGCAAAATCTTGATATTTTTCTTTTGTTACATGTATCTTCAAATCTGTTTTCAGGTTTTAGTAGTTTAATTTCTTTTAATGTTTCCATAGAAATAGCATTAACAAGATGATAGATTAGAGGTAATAACATGATGCCACTGACATGCAGTAGAATTTATCTTCATCATATGTCTGATAATATCCTCTTATTGTGTAATGAACCCTGCTATTTGTATCTATCATACTTCTAGTCATTCATCTTCTTAGTTACTAAAGATAGAATTCTCATTCAGTATCTCTGTTATAGATGCAAATTCATACTCCTCTATGTGTCCTTCATTATTTGTGGTCATCTAATAAATTGGCTCTTCATATACCAGTTCAAATGGCATAAGCTGGAATGCATATGATGCTGTAGAAACATTTTGTGTATCAATAGTCCCAGCTGCAGGAGAAATTATTGTAATTAATCTTTTTGGCATGTCTGCAAACTGTCAAGAACTACAAACAACTTTCTACTAAAAGTATGAGCTAACATAGAAATCCTTAAAGAAGTGTGGAAATGGGTAGTGAAGAGCCAACAGGGTGCTATAGACAGAAGCACCATGCCGTCCCTCTACAGCAAAGACCAAAAAAAACTAAGTAAAATAAAGACAAACGTCAATCCTGGAACCCTAAGAGTCAAATGAAGAAATAAAGATCTCAGCCAAACACCTAATGGAATAAGAAACTGAAAGAGAACAGAACAAGGAGAGACACCAGCAGAGGTCCCCTATCAGCTAACTCTTAATTAATATACTGTCTTGGACTCCTGTCGGAGATCGGCAGACAGGGAGTATGGGATAGCAGCTTCATGGAGCTCCCAGAGGAGACAGAGCACCCAGTAACCAGCAATATACGCTTTCCTACCCTTCATCCTGCTGTAACTCTGCCACCTGATGGCTGGGTGTGGTCACTCAGCTGGCCGGGAAATGCAGGGTCCCTGCTGCTTGGATTTGCTCTGCCCAGTAACCAGCAATTTATGCTTTCCCACCTCCCATCCTTCTTACCCCTGCCTCGGCCTCTGCTGCTTCCCGCAGTCTCTCAGCCGGGAGACACTGGCTCTGTGCCACTTGAATTTGCACCCCCTACCCCACACTCAGTGCCATTTCTTTGTTGGTGATGTTTCTTTTGTCTGCTTCCTTTGGTTTCTTCTGTGCCTCTCACCTCCTTCCCTTCCTTTCTCTCAAACACCTAGCTCCATGTGCCATCTTTGCTTCTTCTTGAAGGGCCGTGAAATGCCACTCAGCTGGGAAGCTGCTTCCCTAGTCCTCACCACCATGCTGGTGGGATCCCCAGGGTCCTTTTTGTTTCGTTTGTTTGTTTATTTTTGACTTGTATTGTCTTGTTCTGTTCTACTCTGTTCTATTTTGTTTGTTTGTATGCTTTTCTTTTCACTACTTGGGAGCCCCTTCTAGCTGGGCTGTACTGCACAGCTTGGGAGCCACTTCCCCTGTCTGTGTAGCCACACGAGTGGGATCCCTGGGGCATTTCTTTTTTCTTTTTTTTCCTTTTTGTTTGTCTTCATTTCTCAGTTTCTCGTGTCTCTATACTCACCTTCCTTTCCTGTCTCCTGAATAGCTGGCACAGTGTGATATCTCTGTCCCTCTAGCCAGGCTGTACTGCACAGTCAGGGAGTCACTTCCCCAGCCTGAGCAGCCACACCGGTGGGATATCTGAGGGCTTTTCTTTTCTTTTTTAAATGATTTATTTATTTATTCATTTCTCTTTTTCTTTTTCTCCATTTCTCAGCTTCTCATCTCTCCACTACAGTAGCAAGCTCCTTTAGCACTCTTTTTTGTTTGTTTATGTGTTTGTTTTGGCCCCTGTTTCTCTCAAATCTCTATCTTGTTTCCCATACCCATCTTAGCTCCACACATCACAAACTCCTCCCTCCTTCCTGCCTACCGGCACCCTGTACTGAACATCACACCACTGAGGAGCACAGGCACGGCCTACCAGAACCTGCCCTGCACTGATTCCCGGCCTGACCTGTCAGCCCTAGTATGTGCCACAAACAACATATCCCAGCCCCTTCCCTTCAGCTGGACCTGCCCAGGTGCAGAATAGCTCAGCAGCTGGTCCTGCCCATTGGACAAAGAGGTGAAAAGTATCATGCCCACAGATGAGCAAACAACAAAGAACACACAGCCTGCCTCCTCAGACATAATCAAATAAAATTAAAAAGCAGGACAAAAAAAAAAAAAAACAGATCTACAATCAATAAAAGAAAAAACAAAAAACAAAAAAAAAACTACTGAATGTCCCAAAGACAGAAGACAATATCAAAAAATATTTAAAAAAAAAAAGGACAGGATGTTTCCAGTAGGCATCCAAAATAAAACACCAGATGACTTTCCACTAGAAGAAAAGTCACTAGAACTACCTGACAGAGAATTCAAATCTCTAATATTCAGGGCTGTCTAAGAGTTGAAGCAAAAAGCAGACAAAAATGAGAGAAAAAAAGACAAATTCATGGAAAATACAGACAAAAAGATGGAAGAATTCAGGAAAATAATACAGGAACAAAATTCCAAAATAAATTCACAACTAGAAATCATACAAAAACAACAATCAGAAATCCAAAAGATAAACAATAAGATTTCAGAAATGGACAGTGTCATAGAAGGGCTGAAGAGCAGGTTTAAAACAATACAAGACAGGATCAGTGAAATTGAAGACAAATACTTAGCTACAACTTTGAGGAAAAATCAGAACAAAGAACAAAGAAAAATGAAGAAACTCTGAGAATTATGTGAAGTACAATCAAAAGCAAAAATCTGTGAGTGATCGAAGTTCCAGAACAGGAGGAGAAAACAGAAAACACAGAGAGGATCATTGAAGAATTACTGACAGAAAACTTCCCTAATATCATGAAAGATGAAAAGCTGACCATCCAAGAAGCTCAACGAACCCCATATAGGATAGACCCCAAAAGAATATCACCAAGCATATCATAATCACACTCGGTAAAACCAAAGACAAAGAAAGAAACCTGAGAGCCACTCGAGAAAAATGAAAAGTCACATACAGAGGGGAAACAATAAGACTAAGCTCTGGTTATTCAGTAGAAACCATGCAGGCAAGAAGGCAATGGGATGACATATATAAAACCTTGAAAGAAAAAAATTGCCAACCAAGAATCATATATCTTGCAAAACTCTCATTCAAATATGATGGTGAAATTAGGACATTTCTAGATAAACATAAATTAAGGGAATATGTAAAAACCAAACCAAACTTACAAGAATTTTTAAAAGGAGTCCTTCAATCTGAGAACAAACAACATCAGACGACAGGCTGAATCTAGGACACAAGATCCTACCAGTCACATACCAACCTATGAAATGAACTCTCAAGGACTATCCAAAACCAAAAGAATTACAATAGGGAACCAGAGAGGTTAATCTGTAAATGACAGCAATGTCAGAACAATAAAAGAGGGAATAAATAAACAGTGTAGATATAAAACTTTCTAATGGAGAGGAAGGCAAGGCGATACCAAGTAATAATAGACTGGTTCAAACCTTGGAAGATAAAGGTAAACGTCAAGGTAACCACAAAGAAAGTTCCCAAACCTACTCATCAAAACAAAGAAGAAAAACATAAAGGCTCAGTAAAAACAAAATCTACAAAAACAAAAGAAATGAAAAAAAATCCACAGACAAAAGGAATTCAGCACAGGAGAGTAAGAGGAACAAGAAAAAGGTCAGCACCACAAAAAAAAGCACTACATAATGACAGCAATAAACTCACACCTATCAATAATGACACTGAATGTTAATGGTCTAAATGCACCCATAAAGAGACAGAGAGTGACAGAATGGATAAAAAAAGAAAAAAAACAGGATCCATCAATATGCTGTTTACAAGAGACACACCTAGAAACAAAGGTGTAAATTTATTAAATCAAATGATGGAAGTAAATATATCAAGTAAACATCTACCATAAAGAGCAGGAGTGGCAAAACTAATCTCAGATAAAATAGACTTTACAACAAAATCCACCATAAAAGACAAAGAAGCGCACTATATAATGATTAAAGGAACGATCCATCATGAAGACAGAACTATAATAAACATCTATGCACCCAATGATAGGGCTCCAAAATACGTAAAACAAACACTAACAGCACTGAAAAGAGAAATTGACAGTTCCACAATAATAGTAGGAGACTTCAACACACCACTATCAGTAAAGGACAGAACATCTAGAAAGAAACTCAACAAAGATACAGAAGACCTAAAGGGCACAATCAGGCAACTTGACCTCATAGACATATACAGAACACTCCACCCAACAGCTGCAAAATGCACATTCTTTTCCAACACACATGGAACGTTCTCCAGAATAGACCACATCTTAGATCACAGAGCAACCCTCAACAAAATCCAAAACACTGAAATAATACAAAGTATCTTCTCTGACCACAATGCCATCAAAGTAAAATTAACAACAGGAAGCGCAAGGAAAAAAAAAACAATTACATAGAAACTGAATAACACCCTGCTTAAAAACCACTGGGTGACAGAAGAAATCAGAGATAGAACCAAAAAAATTCCTAGACTCAAACAATAATGGATGTATATGCTTTTTGGAATTTAAGAAATATGAATTACAATTCTAACTCAGTTCTTAGCTAGCATGAGTTTTTTGCCCATGTTGCTTAACTTCAGTGACACACTGTCACTTCATCTTTCAATAAAAGAGTTGAATGAGAGTCAGGCATACATGATGGGCCTACTGTGTTAATAGAGATATGTAAGGACTTCGGGATATAATGACAAAAATATTTGACTCTCAATTTTCATACAGTCTACATTCTGACTGGGGAGTCAGATAAGCAAATAATTTTGAATAAATATTGTAAGTCAAAATAATTTTATACTAGCTCAACAAAGAACTACTGAAGACCTACTATGTGACATCAAAGAGCTCAAATACATCAGGAACTACCTGGTGACACAGTGGTTAAGAGTTACAGCAAGCTACAGCTGCTAACCAAAAAAGGTCAGCAGTTCGAATCCACCAGCCGCTGCTCGGAAACCCTATGGGGCAGTTCTACCCTGTCCTGTAGGGTTGCTGTGAGTCAGAATGGATTCCAGGGTTTGTTTATTTGGGTTTTTTTTTTTTTTTTCAGTTAGAGTTAAGAAAATGGTTACATTAGCATTGTTAAGTATTTCAACAGCTATTATCTCTGACTGATAAAGGAATGACATTGTGTTGAGGTTGATGGTGGAGCAGCAAAAGGTTTACACAGGAGATTTTTAAGGTTTATAGGTGTTTACCAGACTGAGAATGAAAGACAGGGAAAAGCATGTAAAAAAGGATTGGAAGAGTTTGGGAAACTTCAGAGTAGGTGCAAAAATAGGGATACAGTGAGATTAAGGGCAGAAATAAGATTGGACATGTTTTCTGAGACAAATGGCCAGAATGGGTTGTTTACTTGCAACCCATTTACTAAGAATTTTTATAACATTTTTATAACTTATGTAGTTAGAGAAGTGGTCGTACTATTATTAATAACTTATGCTGCAGAATGAACCAGATTTGGGAAAGAAGATGAGAACACGTTTAGGTTAAAAAAACAAACAAACAAAACAATAAAAAAAAAAAAAAAAAAAAAAAAAATCCAAGGGATGGGCAGGAACATAAAGGTGGCTTGATTATTTTTAATCTTCCCAGCTCACAGAAAATGAAGTAACCTGGGGGACTCAGGCCTGGTGATAGAAGCCCTCAGAAAACAAATTAGACTCTGAGAAGTAAAGATAGCCTAAATACATAAGATATGCTATGAACACAGAAAGCTGGAAAAATATGCTTATCTTTTTCTCCTTTTCACATTAAATTTTTGCTAATAGTAGTCCAAGAAAATCCAACTTATTCAAATATTGTTGTTGTAGATAGGTGTCATTGAGTTGGTTCTGACTCATACCGACCCTATGTACTACTGAACAAAACACTACCTGGTCCTGTGTCATTCTCATGATCATTATGCTTGAGCCCATTGTTGCAGCCACTGTGTCAATCCATCTCATCGAAGGTCTTCCTCTTTTTCGCTGAGCCTTTACTTTACCAAGTATGATGTCCTTCTCCAGGGACTAGTCCCCTGACAACATGTTCAAAGTATGTGAAACAAAGTCTCACCATCCTTCCTTCTAAGGAGCACACTGGCTGTACTTTTTCCAAGACAGATTTGTTCCTTCTTCTGGCAGTCCATGGTATATTCAATATTTTTCATCAATGTCATAATACAAAGGCACCAATTCTTCTTCCATCTTCTTTAATTTATTGTCCAGCTTTCACATATATATGCGGTGACTGAAAACACCATGGCTTGGGTCAGGCGCACCTTAGTCCTTAAAATGACATCTTTGCTTTTTAACACTTTAAAGAGGCCTTTTGCAGTAGATTCACCCAATGCAATATGTCCATTTGATTTCTTGACTGCTGCTTCCATGGGTATTGATTGCAGTATTCAACTAAAAGTAACCAAAAAAGAAATCAACTAAAAAAGCAAACAAAGATACTATAAGAAGAAAAAAAATCAAAAAGTAAAGTTCCTTACAAATAAATAACATAGAATGTTTCCACAACAGATGAAGATTATAACTCAATATGTAAACATGAAGTAATATAAACAACTGCTGAAAAAAATGTTGATATAAAATATAAAAACAAAGAAGAAATGCCAAGATTCGGGAAAGTCAGTTGTCTGACAATGGGAGGAGATGGCCAGACAATGAGAGGAAATAAAATGGGAACAGGGAGAACTTGGGAAAGAAAAATAAGAAAATGCAAAATGACTTAAAAACAAAAAAAACAAAAAACCTGCTATGTACACAGCGGTGAATACACACCATAGGAAATACATCAAGTGACAGAGAGAATAAAAATTTTTTAAAAAATGAAGAAATAGAAGTGAAATAATATAGAAGAAAGCAAAAAGACATTCAACATATAAATAATGGAATTCCTGAAGAAAACACTAAGATAATGGAATAGAAAAAAACATTTTAAAAATTAAGAAGAAAACTCTTGAAGTAAAATACACACGTGTCAGTGAAAACTGACCAAGTGGAACTCAAGAAACTTACTAATAAATTTATTATCTTTGAAAGACAAAGAGATAATATTTCAGGCTGACAAACAGTCCACATACCTTATTAAAAAAAAGACATTCAGATTTGTCTCACATTCCTCCAAAGCAGCACTATCCAGAAGAGATTAAATCAACACCTGCAGGATACTTAAAAAAAAAAAAAAAAGTAAGCCAAGAATTTTATATCTAGCTAAGTTCTTGTCAAATATAAAGTCTACAGACTAAGGTTTTGAACACAAGAACTAAGGGGGTATGCTTCACACGAGAGCTAGTTGATGAAACCACTGAAAAATGGAACCCAACCCAGCAAGAAATTGCTGAGTAAATTTAAATAAATAGTAAATGGATTAGTGATCAGCACTGAATATATTTTACTGCACAGCTAAGATAAAAACCATGGGTATAAAGTTAATCAAATGGAATTAAAATGCTATATGCTATCACAATGTAGAAATAATACAGTTCACAAAAATAGGTGAAAGGCGAGAGATGTTAGAAAACAGAATAACCTTGCTATAGTTTAAGAGCTGAGAGTCAGAGCTAACAGCCAAAGAAAAGTCCAGGAATATTTAAGATTACACTCCTATTGATTTAATTGGTTTTTGTCAGAGAAAGAATGGGAAAAAAGGCAAAAAAAAAAAAAAAAAAAAGTGAACACAGCAGAAAGAATTAAGGTGTTAGAAAACCAACTAACCAACCAACCAACCAACAAAAAAACAGAATAGCAGACAAATTAATTAAACCCTAGGTTTCAAAAAAACGAGACCACCTCTAGATAGATGCAAATTTAGATAGAGATTTATTTAGATAGATTTTAAGCATAAAAGGTAGAAGACATAAATATACAAAATAAGAAATGGCAAGGAGTAAATAACCCCAGAATTAGTTTCAAAACAATCCATTTTATATAACTTTATGCAAATTAAATTTAGCCATGTGAAATGGATACTTTTGAAGGAAATAGAATTTACCAAACTGACTTCAGAAGACATAGAAAGTTTAAACAGACCAATATCCCTAGAAGAAACAAAGTGTTACAAAAGCTACCGCCTGGCCCTACCAAAAATCACTAGGCTGAGCACTAAGGTGATATAGTTGGTTTATTCTAGCTAGGAAAGAGTGATCTATTTTTAGAAAATTTATTAATATAATTTATTATATCAAAAGATCTAAGAATAATAATCATGATCAACTCCATAGATGCCATAGAGAAAAATGTCTTTGCTCTGCTCTGATCCCCTCAGATACCATTTACCATTTCTGAGCCTCCCACTCCCCTTAGATGTGCTTTCAACAGCTCACAAATCTTTTGTCTTCAGATGGTGCCCTGGGGCTGCTTCAGTCACTTTGCACAGCTATGCAGAGAGCCAAAGGGCCTAAGAGTTTATGCTACCCTCCCCCAGCCTTAACCCTTTGGGCCATTAGTCAATGACAGTAGAGTTTGGGAATACTAAAATCGGTTTCTTGCCTCACATGGAGGTAACTCTGAGCCATAGCTTACACTCCAGAGTCCCCTGCAGGAACTGGCTGAAGCCCACCTTCTGCAGGACCTTTGCCTGCAGTTCCACTCAGCTTGGCTTCCTCCGCCTTCCCTGCCATACTCCCCCGACTCCCTTAACAGTATCCTCTGGAAACATATCCTTAATCGATGACTAGCACATACATACTACTCTCAAAGTCAGCTTCTGGCAACTCAGTCAAAGCAGATATTGAAAGTGTATTCAACATACATTAATTGATTTTAAAAAAATGTTAATAAAATGGGGATAAATGGAAAGTCTGTCATCATAAAATATAAATATCTCAGTCAAAAGTCAGCATTATACTTAAAGAGAAACAGAAAGTTAAATATCTGCTAAAGTCAGGAATTGTACAGTGATATCCATTACTACACATATTATTTTAAATGCTCTTGAAACAAACAGCATTATGCAAGAGAACAAAATTAGTGATATATAAGTTGGAAAGGAGAAGATAAAAAGCTACTATTCACAGAATACCTGATGGATCAGGAAAACCCAACAGAATCAAATGAAAATCTAGTATAAACAGCAAGAGAATTATTGTGTATAGAATCTATATAAAAAATATATATAATCTATATACAAATACAATGGGCTCAAACATAGCAACAATTGTGAGGATAGCACAGGACAGGGCAGTGTTTTGTTCTGTTGTACATGGGTTACCTATGTTGGTGTTGGAAAAAGTAGGTGATCATTTAGGGAAAGAGGGATAAAATTGAAATCATACCCCATTCTGTGAGCAGGATAAATGCCAAATTGATCAAATTTTTAATGTAAAAATTAAGACTGTGGAGGTACTAGAAGAAGACACAATTTTCTCTTACCTGTTGGTGAATTTCTTTATCACCTGGATGTGAGAAAGGCCTAAGTACATTTTTTAAAAGTTCTGCATGGTAAAGGAAGAAAAGAATGAAGAACAAAGAAAGACAAAGAGAAAGGAAGGAAGGATGGAAAACAAACATAACTTCAAAATTGAATGGAAGATGGGGAAAATATTTGCAACAAAAATTGACAGTTAGTCTTTGTAGTATATAAAGAATATTCCTTCAACTCTAGAAGAAAAAGACCAACAACTCTATTAAAAAAAAGAAAAAAAAACCTAAAAAAGAGAATTCACAAAAGAGAAATATCAAATGCCCTCAATCATATGGAAATATGGCAAAATTTACTCATAAAGAGATAAATGCAAAGAAAATTTCACTAAGACAACCATTTCTCACTCATCAAGTTGACAAAAATCCAAAAATGTGAAGTCCTTTTTATTAGCCCTGAAGTGGAAATACAAGCATTGTCCTATATTTCACTATGGAGAAAAAGAGGGATTTATGAACCATGTGAATATACTGTCTGTTAAAAATACAATTTCAATGAAAAAATGTAGGTAAATCCTGAGTTTTGCCTTCAGAAGTTATGGCTCTTGGTAGCCGTGTGATCTTCATAAATCAAAGGAACATAGTGGAGTTACTGACGTATGGGATAGTTGTGAAATTCTAATTTAGGAAAAATAATTGTAAAATATAAAACGCAAATCAGAGTTCATCGTTATTTTTAAGAGACTTGTCTGAAGTCACAGATCTTGTTTTAGAGTTGGGATCAGACTTTGGATCTCTGTTTCAGGCACAGAGTACATTCCCTTATATCATGTGGCCATATTTTCTTTAGACTGAAGAGCAAAGAGCCGTGGTTTTGTTACCAAAAGCAATAGGTTCGCCGCTTGTACTCTCGATAAGAATAACTAAGAGTCAAGTGGATTTAAAGCAAGGCTTAGTTTATTACTCGCAGGGAGTAAGGAGACAGGGGGATCAGTCCCAAAGCACTCTTTCTCGGAGCAAAGGGCTGAAGGATGCTTTGTACCACCCGGGAAAGGCGAAGTCATACATATTCACTAACTTCATACATATTCAAATAAGAGTCGGGCTAGGATTTGGCACAGAAGTGGCTGACCGACTTCTCGTTTCTGAAACGGGCTTGGTCACCAGTTGATGACGTATGACCGGTGATTTTGGTTCCTCGGCATGGGTCTTTTGGTTCCTAGGCAATACTTTATTATGGGATGGGGCCATCTGGCAGTCAACCGGTCTGTTACCGCACATGCCCAGGACTCTAGTTCTAATTGGCTGATCTGAAAAACAACTGCAAGCGGAAGATTAGGAGGAAGCAGCTTCGATTTTAACGGGGAGTGAGGTAAACAATGTTTTGTCGTTGACACCGTTCTTCTTATAGAAAAATTTTTAAGTGACATAACTTGGTGTTTAAGGCCTTTTCTGTCTCTAGCTGGTTTCAGTTTCACACTGCGCCTCACCGATACTCTCTAGGGATGTCATTGCCCGAGGTGGGGTGGGATAGGGAAGAAACAAAGCTCCGAGAACACACCACCCCCTGTCCTTGCGTCCGTTCCAGTTGCTTACATTTCCAGGTGGTTAAGTGTTTGGCTGCTAACTAAAAGGTAGGCAGTTCGAATCCAGCAGCTGCTCCTTAGAAACCCTGTGGGGCAGTTCTGCTCTGTCTTGTAGGGTCACCATGAATCAGAATCGACTCGACAGCAGTGGGTTTGGTTTTTGGCTTTGGAAAATAGTTGAATGCTGTTGACCAAGAGCAGAGTATCTTCAAAGTGTATTCCCTGGACCACATGCAGCCAAGTCAGCTGGGGCTGCTTATTAAAATATTCAGATTCCCAGGCTTAATTCCTACAACAAACTTAACGTTAGACTTTCTGAGGACAGGGCTGAAGGGAAACATGTAAAGAAAGACAAGCATCATAACGGTTTTTGTTAGAGTAGACTGTTAAGTTCCATGAAGGCCAGAGGTCATATTTTTCATGTTCATTATAGCATCACAAGGCTCAGCATAATTCCTAGAATAGAGAGGTCCGTCATTAAATCTTTGGTAAATAAACAATTGAATGTGCACATAATGAACAAGAAAATAATGAATATCTGTGCTACAAACTGGAATTATCAGAGCAGAAAATGTAAACCACTGTTTTCAAGCTTCGTTATATTTCTCAAAGTCACAGGGCAGGGATGACTGTTTAGAACTACGAAGTGAAGAAAATGAAACCAAGTCATCTGCACTGAGGCCCTAAAGGGCTGACAGCATGTGCACACAGGCATATGTGTATGTGTGTGGGAGTGGCTTCAGTGCACAGACAAAACTCCAAAATCTCACACTGATAGATTCATATAGATCACAGCTATTTAGGCATGCTCTTTGAGCCCTGAAGCTGCTAGTTCCAGGCTAAGTATGGCACGTTCGAGTTGGACATATTTTGGTAATCTGAACATTTCTAGGAGTTGAGTTCCTTTTTATGCTTGAAAAAACAAACAAAAAAAAACAAAACAAAAAACAAAGCCAATCTGTTATGGATTTAATTGTGTCCCCACCCTTCCCACCCCAAAATATATGTTGAAATGTTAACCCTTGGTTCCTGTGAATGTAACCTTGTTTGGAAATAGGGTCTTTGAAAATGTTAGTAGTTACCATAAGATCATACCAGAATAGGGTGTGTCCTAATCCAGTATGACTGATGTCCTTATAAGGGAGGAGAAGAGACACAGACACAGAGTGTTATCAGCCATGTGATGGCAGAGGCAGAGATTGGAGTGATTCATCTACTAGCCAAGGAATGCCAAGGATTGGTAGGAACCACCAGAAGCTAGAAGAGGCAAGAAAGGACCTTTCCTTAGAGCCTTTGGAGAGAGGATGGCTTTGCTGACCCCTAGCCTCTAGAACTGTGAGAATAAATTTCTGTTGTTTTAAATTAACTAGTTTGTAACATTTTGCTAGGACAGCCTAGGAGACTAATGTTGTCATTGTTGTGTCTTGTCAAGTTGATTCCAACTCATATCATGTGACAGAGACCCCATAGCTTTTTCTTGGATGTTATCTTTATGGAAGCAGATCACCAGGTCTTTCTCCAGAGAAGCCACTGGATGAGTTCCACCACCTGCCTTTTGGTTAGCAGCTGAGCACTTCACTTTATACATGTACGATAGTTTTGGGATTCTTCCAATCTGGACTCCATAAAAATTTTGAATTCTGTTCTACTTTTTCCCCCGTTTTGATCAGGAGGATGCTGTTCAATAATGGTAGCTGGGCACCATCCAGACTACACTGGAGGCAATTGTTCTGTAAGCAGTTAGACTGGCAATCCAGTTCTTTCTCTGATTCCTGGGTCTTCTTCCTCTGCCACTACAGGCAAATAGAGACCAATTATTGTAGTTTGAATGACCACTTCCAAGCTTTTAAGAGTCCAGGCAGTACTCACAGAACTAGAGGGTAAAACAGAAACTTTAAAAACAGTATTAAGTCTATTGACTGGACAGTCCCATGAAGCCATAACCCTAATCTTTTGAACTAATCCCATAAAGTCATTTGTGTTTTTATAGTAGTGGTATCATACAATATTTGTGCTTCTGTGATTGACTTATTTCACTCAGCATAATTCCCTCCAGATTCATCCATATTGTGAGATGTTTTAAGGATTCATTTTTGTTGTTTATCATTGGATTTCATTGTGTATATGTACCATAATTTATTTATCCATTCATCTGTTGATGGGCATTTAAGTTGTTTACATCTTTTTGCTATTGTGAATAATGCTGCAGTGAACATGGGTGTGCATATGTCTATTCGTGTGATGGCTCTTATTTCTTTAGGAGAGGGATTGCTGGATCATATGATATTTCTATTTCTAGCTTTTTAAGGAGGCGCCATTTTCCATAGTGGTTGTACCATTTTGGAGCCCTGGTGGCACAGGGGTTAAGAGATCAGCTGTTAACCAAAAAGGCTGGCAGTTCAAATCCACCAGCTACTCCTTGGAAACTCTATGAGGCAGTTCTATACTGTCCTAGGGGTCACTATGAGCCGGAATCGATTTGATGATAATGGGTATATGGATGTACCATTTTACATTCCCACCAGCAGTGTGTAAGATTTCCAATCTCCCTGCAACCTCTTCAATGTTTCTTATTTTCTTCTTCGTCTTTTTTTTTTTTTTTTTTTGATTAGTGCCGGTAATGTCAGGGTGAGATGGCATCTCATTTTAGTTTTGATTTGCATTTTTCTAATGGATAATGATGGTGTGCATTTTCTTATGTGACTGCTAGCTGTCTGAATGTGTTCTTTGGTGAAGAGTCTTTTCATATCCTTTGCCCATTTTTTTATTGTGTTGTTTGTTTGTTTTTGTTGTTGTTGAGGTGTTGAAATAGTCTACAGATTTTGGAGATTAGACCCTTGTAGGATATATTGTAACCAAAAATTTTTTCCTAGTCTGTAAGTTCTCCTTTTACTTTTTTGGAGAAGTTTTTGATGAGCATAAGTGTTTAAATATTAGGAGCTCCCGGTGATCTTGTTTATCTTCTGGTGTTTATGCATTGTTATAGTTTGTATTCTCTTTATGCCATATATTAGGGTTCCTAGTGTTGTCCTTATTTTTTCTTCCATGATCTTTATCATTTTAGGTTTTATATTTAGGTATTTGGTACATTTTGAATCAGTTTTTGTGTATGGTGTCAGCATGGGTCCTTTTCATTTTTTTACAGATGGAGATCAGTTTTGCCAGCATCATTTGTCAAAAAGATGTGTCTTTTCCTCGTTTAATGTACTTTGGTCCTTTGTCAAAAATCAGCTGACCATAGGTTGATGGATTTACATCTCAGTTCTTGATTCAGTTCCATTAATCTATGTGTCTGTCATTGTACCAGCACCAGGATGTTTTGACTACTGTGGCTATATAGTAGGTTCTGATATCAGGTAGTGTGAGGCCTCTTTGTCCTTTTTCTTAATAATGCTTTGCTTATCTGGGGACTCTTTCCTTTCAATATAAAGTTGATGATTAGTTTTTCCATCTCGTTAAAGAATTCTGTTGGTATTTGGATCGGGATTGCATTATATGTGTAGATAGCTTTGGGCAGAGTTGACATTTTCATAATGTTGAGTCTTCCCATCCATGAGCATGGTATGTTTTTCCATTAATGTAGTCCTCTTTTGGTTTCTTGCAATATCGTTTTATAGTTTTCTTTGTATAGGTGTCTTAGTCATCAAGTACTGCTATAACAGAAATACCACAGGTGGATGGCTTTAACAAAGAGAAATTTATTCTCTCACAGTTTAGTAGGCTGTAAGTCCAAATTCAGGGCATCAGCTCCAGGGGAAGGCTTTCTCTGTTGGCTCTGGAGGACGGTCTGTATCATCAGTCTTCCCTTGGTCTGGGAGCTTCTCTGCGCAGGAACCTCAGGTCCAAATGATGTGCTCTACTCCTGGCACTGCTTTCTTGGTGTTATGAGGTTCGCATGTGTCTCTGCTCACTTCTCTCTTTTATATCTCAAAAGAGATTGGATTAAGACACTATCTAATCTTGCAGATCTCATCAGTATAACCTCATCATAATGATAGAGTTTACAACACATAAGGAAATCACATATAACCTCATCATAGTGATAGAGTTTACAACACATAAGGAAATCACATCAGATTTACAAAATGGTATACAATCATACAATACTGGGTATCATGACCCAGTCAAGTTGAGACATATTTTGGGGGGACACAATTCAATCCATGAGACTAAGTCTTTTATGTCCCTGGTTAGATTTATTCCTAAGTATTTTACCTTTTTAGGGGCTATTATAAATTGTATTGTTTTCCTGATTATTTTTTCAAAGTTTTCTTTGTTGGTGTATAGGAATCCAACTGATTTTCGTATATTGGTCTTGTATCCTTCTACTCTGCTGAAGCTTTATGTTAGTTTCAGTAATTTTCCTGTGGAATCTTTTGGGTTCTCTATGTATAGGATCATATCAACTACAAATAGGGATAGTTTTACTTCTTTCCAATTTAGATGCCCTTTATTTCTTTTTCTTGCTTTTTTACTTTAGCCAGGACTTCCAGCACAAAGTTAAATAGGAGTGGTGATAAAGGGCATCCTTGTCTTGTTCCTGTCCCCAGGGGGAATGCTTTCAGCCCCTCACCATTGAGAATGATGTTGACTGTTGGTTTTATATACCAAAAAAAACAAACCAGTTGCCATGGAGTCAAACTGCACTGTAGCGTTTCCAAGGATCAGCTATTGGATTCAAACTGCCAGCATTTGGTTAGTAGCCAAGATGTTAACCACTGCACCAGATGCCATTTATTATGTTGAGGAATTTACCTTCTATTCCTATTTTATTGAGAATTTTTATCAGCAGTAGGTGTTGGTCTTTATCAAATGCTTCAAATGCCTTTGCTGTGTCAGTATAGATGATCATGTGATTCTTTTCTTTTGTTCTGTTTATGTGGTGGATTATGTTGATTGATATTTTAATGTTGAACCATCCTTGCATAGCTGGTGTGAATCTCCCTTGGTCATAGTGTATTAGTTTTTATATGATGCTGAATTCTCTTGGCTAGAATTTTGTTGAGAATCTTGCATCTATATTAACGAAAAATTTTCTTTTTGTGGTATATTTGATAGGCTTTGGTATCAGCCTTATGCTAGCTTCATAGAATGAATCTGGGAGTATTCCTTCCTTTTCTGTGCTCTGAAATAGTTTGAATAGTACTGGTGTGAGCTCTTCTTTGAATGTTTGGTAGAATTTTCCAGTGAAACTATTTGGGCCAGGGCTTTTTTGTTTTTGTTGGGAGTTTTTTTTTTTTTTTTTAATTACATTTTCAATCTCAGGTATGTTCAGATTTTCCAACTTAGTTTGTGTTAGTTTAGGTAGGTAATGTGATTCTAGAAATTTGTCCATTTCCTATAGGTTCTCAAATTTGTTGGAATACAATTTTTCACGGTATTCAGTTATGATCTTTCTTATTTTAGTTGAGTGGTAGGAGGTGAGTACTGGGGAACCAGTACAGCAGCAGGTCTGAACACCAGGGATGCTCTAGCCATGATGGCACAGTGGAAGCTGGTAGGAAGCAGGGGGTAGCGTAAGGGGCAGGTGATCTGTTTCCTGTTGAGAGCTCCATGAAGTTATCTTCCCATACTCCCTGTGTGGGATCTGTGTTCCAAGATGGTGACACTGTGCAGTGTTAGTTGGCAGGGGACCTCCATTCCGTACCTCTCCTCTTTCTCTGTTTTCCTTCAGTTTCTTCTTCCATTTGGAGTTTGAGCGAGTTCTTTTTTTTTGTTTTGTTTTGTTTATTGTTGTAGTTTAAGTGATAGTTTACATTTCAAGTTAGTCTCTCATACAAAAATTTATACATAAATTGTTACGTGACCCTAATTGCTCTCCCTGCATTGTCACAGCACACTCCTCCTTTCCACCCGATTCCTCATGTCCATTCAGCCAGCTTCTAACGCTGTCTGCCTTTTCATCTCACCTCCAGACAGATGCTGCCCATTTAGTCTCATGTATCTACTTGAGCTAAGAAGCATACTCTTCATGAGTATCATTTTATGTCCCACAGTCCAGTCCAATCTTTGTCTGAAGAGTTACTCGGGAATGGTTTTAGTTCTGTGTTGACAGACAGTCAAGGGGCCATGCTTTCTGGGGTTCTTCCAGTCTCAGTCAGACCATTAAGTCCAGTCTTTTTACTAGAAATTGAGTTCTGCACCACACCTTTCTCCTGCTCCATACGGAACTCTCTGTTGTGTTCCCTGTCAGGGCGGTCATTTGTGGTAGCTGGGCACCATCTAATTCTCCTGGTCTCAGGCTGATGAAGTCTCTGGTTTATGTGGCCCTTTCTGTCTCTTGGGCTAATACTTTCCTTGTGACTTTGGTGTTCTTCATTCTACTTTACTCCAGGTTGTTGGGACCAATTGATGCATCTTAGATGGCCGCTTGCTAGCTTTTAAGGCCTCAGATGCCACTCACCAAAGTGGGATGCAGAACATTTTCTTAATAAACTTTGTTATGCCAATTGTCCTAGATGTCCCCTGAAAGCATGGTCCCCCGACCCCCGCCCCTGTGACTCTGTCCCTCGAAGTGTTTGATTGTATTCAGGAAACTTCTTAGTTTTGATTTAGTCCAGTTGTGCTGATTTCCCCTGTAGTGTGTGTTGTCCTTCCCTTCACCTAAGATCATTCTTATCTACTATCTAGTTAGTGAATAACCCTCACCCTCTCTTCCCACCCTCGTAACAATCAAAGAATGTTTTCTTCTGTGTTTAAACCTTTTCTTGAGTTCTTATAATAGTGGTCTTATACAATATTTGTCCTTCTATGACTGACTAAATTCACTCAGCATAATGCCCTCCAGATTCCTCCATGTTATAAGATGTTTCATGGCGTCATCATTGTTTTTTATCATTGTGGAGTATTCCATTGTGTGAATATACCATAATTTGTTTATCCATTCATCCGTTGATAGGCACCTAGGTTGTTTCCAACTTTTTGTTATCACGAACAGTGCTGCAATGAACATGGGTGTGCATATATCTATTCGTGTGATGGCTCTTATGTCTCTAGGATATACTTCAAGGAGTGAGATTGCTGGATCGTATGGTACTTCTATTTCTAGCTTTTTAAGTGCAAGATCGATTTCCAAAGTAGTTGTACCATTTTGCATTCCCACCAACAGTGTAGAAGTGTTCCATTCTCTCCACAACATCTCCAGCATTTATTTTGTGTTTTTTGGATTAATGCTAGCCTTGTTGGGGTGAGATGGTATCTCATTGTAGTTTTGATTTGCATTTCTCTAATGGCTAATGATTATGAGCATTTCTCCATATTTTTGTTAGCTGTCTGAATGCCTTCTTTGGCAAAGTGCCTGTTCACATCCTTTGCCCATTTTTTTAACTGGGTTAATTGTCTTTTTGTTGTTGAGATTTTGCAGTATCTTGTAGATTTTAGAGATTAGACATTGATTGGATTTGTCATAGCCAAAATTTTTTTCCCAGTCAGTACGTTATCTTTGGACTCTTTTGGTGAAGTCTTTTGAGGAGCGTAAGTGTTAGATTTTTAGGAGCTCCCAGTTATTTAGTCTCTCTTCTGGTGCTTGTGCATTGTTACTTATGGTTCGTATTGTTTTTATGCCATGTATTAGGGCCCCTAGCATTGTCCATATTTTTTCTTCCATGATCATTATCGTTTTCAAATTTATGTTTAGGTTTTTGATCCATTTTGAGTCAGTTTTTGTGCATGGTGTGAGGTACGAGTCTTGTTTCACTTTTTTACAGGTGGATATCCAGTTAGACCAGCACCATGTTAAAGAGACTGTCTTTTCCTCAATTAATGGACTTTGGGCCTTTGTGAAATATCAGCTGCTCGTAGGTGGATGAATTTACATCTGGGCTCTCAATTCTGTTCCATTAGTCTATGTATCTGTTGTTCTACCAGTACCAGGCTGTTTTGACTACCGTGGCAGTATAATAGGTTCTAACATCAGGTAGTGCGAGGCCTCCCACTTTGTCCTTCTTAAGTAATGCTTTACTTATCCGGGGCCTCTTCCCTTTCCGTATGAAGTTGGTGATTTGTTTTTCCATTTCATTAAAAAATACCATTGAAATTTGTATTGGGACTTCATTCTATCTGTAGATTGCTTTGGGTAGAATTGACATTTTCACAATGTTGAGTCTTCCTATCCTTGAGCAAGGTATGTTCCACTTAAGCAGGCCTCTTTTGGTTTCTTGCAGTAGTGTCTTGTAGTTTTCATTGTATATGTCTTTTATGTCTGTGCTTAGATTTATTCCTAAGTATTTTATCTTCTTGGGGGCTATTATAAATGATATTCATTTGGTGATTTCTTCTTGGAAGTTCTCTTTGTTGGTGTAGAGGAATTCAACTGATTTGTGTATGTTTATCTTGTATCCTGATACTTTGCTGAAATCTTCTGTTAGTTCAAGTAGCTTTCTTGTGGATACTTTGGCGTTTTCTGTGTATAAGATCATGTTATCTCCAAATACAGATACTATATCTTCTTCCCTACCATTTTGGATGCCCTTTATTTCTTTTTCTAGCCTAATTGCTCTGGCTAGGACTTCCAGCACAATGTTGAATAAGAATGGTGATCAAGGGCATCCTTGTCTGGTTCCCCTTCTCAGGGGGAATGCTTTCAAACTCTCTCCATTTAGGATGATGTTGGCTGTTGGCTTTGTATAAGTGTCCTTAATTATGTTGAGGAATTTCCCTTCTGTTCCTATTTTGCTGCAAGTTTTTATCGTGAATGGGTGTTGGACTTTGTCAAATGCCTTTTCTGCATCGATTTATAAGATCGTGTGGCTCTTGTCTTTTGTTTTATTAATGTGATGGAGTACATTGATTGTTTTTCTAATGTTGAACCATCCCTGCATACCTGGTATAAACCCCACTTGATCATGGTGAATTATTTTTTTGATATGTGGCTGAATTCTATTGGCTAGAATTTTGTTGAGTATTTTTGCATCAATGTTCATGAGGGATATTGGCCTGTAATTTTCTTTTTCTTTTTTTGTGATGTCTTTACCTGGTTTTGGTATCAGGGTTATACTGGCTTGATAGAATAAGTTTGGGAGTATTTCATCCTTTCCTGTGCTCTGAAATACCTTTAGTAGTAGTGGTGTTAACTGTTCTCTGAAAGTTTGGTGGAATTCTTCAGTGAAGCCATCCAGGCCAGGGCTTTTGTTTTGGGAGTTTTTTAATTACCTTTTCCATCTCTCCTTTTGTTATGGGTTTACTTAGTTGTTCTACCTCAGTTTGTTAGTTTGGGTAGGTAGTGATTTTCTAGAAATTTGTCTGTTTCCTCTAGGTTTTTAAATTTGTTAGAGTACAATTTTTCATAGTATTCTGTTATGATTCTTTTAATTTCATTTGGGTCTGTTGTGATATCACCCATCTCATTTCTTATACGGATTATTTGCTTTCTCTCCTTTTTTTTTTTTT
>NW_004444159.1:263713-287415 GCF_000243295.1 Trichechus manatus latirostris
AGTGTTTTAGCTTTGATTTATTTTTGTGACTTCTCTATCTGGGTGGATAATCTGGTTGCTGTGTCATGTGTTCTAGTCTTGGGTTGTTATCTGATGTTATTGGTTTTCTAACCAGAGGACTCCCTTTAGCATTTGGTATGGTTTTTGAAAATTCCGTTAACTTCTGTTTATCTGGAAATGCCCTAATTTCACCATCATATTTGAGAGACAGTGTTGCTGGATATATAATTCTTAGCTGGCAATTTTTTTCCTTCAAGCTTTATATATGTCATCCCATTGCCTTCTTGCCTTCGTGGTTTCCGCTGAGTAGTCCAAGTTTATTCTTAGTGACTCTTCTTTGTAGATGACTTTTCATTTATCCTTAGCCACTCTTAAAGTTTTCTCTTTATCTTTGGTTTTGGCAAGTTTGATTATAATATGTCTTGGTGACTTTCTTTCGGGATCTACCTTATGTGGGGTTTGATAAGCATCTTGGTTAGATATTTTCTCATCTTTCATGATATCAGGGAAGTTTTCTGCCAACAAATCTTCAAAAATTCTCTCTGTATTTTCTGTTTTCCTCCCCATTCTGGTACTCTAATCACTTGTTGATTATTCCTCTTGATAGAATCTTACATAATTCTTAGCGTTTCTTCATTTTTTTAAATCTTTTTTCCTCAAATAAGTTGATGTCAAGTGCTTTATCTTCAGTCTCACTAGTTCTGACCTCCTTTGCCTCAATTCTGCTTCTATGACTTTCTATTGAGTTGTCTAACTCTGAAATTTTATTGTTAATCTTCTGGATTTCTCATTGCTGTCTCTCTATGGATTCTTGCAGCCTGTTAAGTTTGTCATTATACTCTTCTCTATTCTTTTTAAGTTCCTCTATTGTGTGTTCTGTGTTTTGGTTAAATTCCTTTCTAATATTTTGAAGAATTCTGTATATTAATCTTTTGTATTCTGCCTCTGGTAATTCCAAGAAATTTTCTTCATCTGGAAAATTCTAGATTCTTTAGTTTGGGAGCTTGCTGAAGCCATCATGGTCTGCCTCTTTATGTGATTTGATATTGACTGTTGTCTCCTACCCATTAATAAGTTATTACATTTATTTATTTTATTTTTGCTTACTCTGTCCTAGCTTCTTGTTTTGATATGCCCAAATATGCTGCTCGTGTGAGCTATCCGAGTCACTAGTGCCCCTGAAGCTCCGGTGTACTGCCACCAGGTGGCCAGACCTGTCACTAAGTATGTTAGCCCAGGAGTCTGCCCACTCCTGCATGGATTCAGTTCACATGTCCAGGTAGTCGGCCACCAAGTGTGTCGTGCAGGCTCTCACCTACAGTTCTAGAGGCATGGGTGATTGGTGTAGGAACAGGCATCCAGCTGCAACAGGGGGACACAGGCAGAGCAACGCAGGGGGCCAACGGCAGCTGCCACGTGTCCAGGAGGAAAGCGTGTCCCTGTTCACTAGAGGGCGTAGATGGGTGGGTTTTGCAGCCAGACTATATGCACCCAGTGGTCTTGGCTGTAAGGATTGGGGGGCACCTCTTATTCTTGGGCCCCTGTCACATGTGGCTAGTGGCATGGGTGGAGCCACCAGTCCTCAGGCCCCTGATGTGGGTAGGCGAAGACCCTGATTAATGGGCAGAGCAGTGTCAGTTGTCATGAACCTGCCTCTTCACAGCTGAAACAGTTGAAGTTAGACTTTGGGTATATAACCTGTTGTACTGCGGTAATGAGGGCCTACGCTGTTGAAATGGGCCTACACAAGTCTATGCAGGGGGGAAGGCACTCAGAGTCCGTGGATCCCTGATACCTGTGCCTAGGCAAAGGAGCTGTGCCTACCCTATGTTCCTGGCTTAGGGGAGCCAGCAGTTTATTTTTTCCCCTGTTTGTTAATTTTTTCACTCTCCAAGGCAGGGAGAATGGCTCCGGGTGTGTGAGGGATCCTACTTCCGGCCCAGGGACTCAGCAATTGCTGAAGCCGGTCCGGGGCCTAGTACAGAGCAAGGAGCAGGGAGGTAAATGGGAGAGAGGTTTTTCCCTGAGGGGGGTGTTTTTGATCCATGCAGTAGGTCAGATGCAAGAACTTATCTTTTGCCAATCGAGGGCTGCTTCTCACTGGTTCTTGATGGCCAAGTAGACTCTCTGCTGCTGGGTCTCTCCCGATGTGGAAAATGCCTCCTGAGCACCGCTGCTTCCCTGGCTCACTGCACACCAGGAGCTGATCAGGCCTGAAGGGTTCAGGCTCTTGCTGGGTCAGGTCTGGCAACTCCTCGCTGCTTCTAAACTACCTCTCCCTCCCCTTGCCACTCAATCTGATTCTTCAACTTTGCCTTTGATGTTCAGGGCTCCTAGATTGTCATATATAATCAATTCACTTGTTTTTTCGGGTCTTTGTTGTAAGAGGGACGACTGGAAGCATCTGACTACTCCGCCATCTTTCTGAGCTAGTTCTGTATTCCTCGATTTGATGCTTAAGATTCCAGGGTTGATGTTTGTATCTTTTTTACTTAGTTTTTTCTGTTCTTTGCTGTTGAAGGAAGGCATGATACGTCTGTCTAGGGTAACATGCTGTCTCTGCCTTCTTTGTTCCATCTTATTTTGATGCTCCCTGTGTTGTTCAATATTTTGCCTCTAGAATCCTTCCATATTATGACTCAAGGTTTGATTTTTTCCTTTATTTCTTTCACCTTGAGATATGCCAAGCATGTTCATCCCTTTTGGTTTTCTGACTCCATGTCTTTGCACATTTTATTATAATACTTTACTTTGTCTTCTTGAGCCACCCTTTCTCCTAGAAATATGCAGTTAAGGTTTCTCATGCCTTTCATGGCTTGGTAGTTCATTTCTTTTTATTACTGAATAATATTCCACTGTATGGGTGTATAATACATGGCATATACATTTATCTTTTCACTTATTGAAGTATTTTGGTTGCTTCCAGTTTTTGGCAATTACTAATAGAACTGCTATAAACATTAGTTTTTAGGCTTTTGTGTGGACATACATTTTTGACTCATTTGAGAAAATACCTAGGCATGCAGTTGCAGGATTGTATATAAGATGATATTTAGCTTTAAAAAAAAGATGCCAAACTGTCTTCCTCAGTGGCTGTACCATTTTGCATTCCCAAGAATAATTAATGAGAGTTCCTGTTGCTCCACATCCAGTCCAGCATTTGATATTGTCAGTATTCTGAATTTTTGCCATTCTAAAATGTGTGTTCTGGTGTCTCATTTTTGTTTGAATTTGCAATTTCCTAATAACTTATGTATGCTTTCTTTGGTTAGGTATCTATTCAGATCTTTTGCCCATTTTACCCCCTTCATCCCATTTTGATCCCTCAATATGTAACAAAACATTTGACATTTTGGCAATCTTCACATGTATATAGTTCAGTGACATTCATTATGTTCATCATGTTGTTCAATCATCAACCTTATCTGTTCCCAAATTATGCCATTATCCTTAACAGAAATTTAGTGTCCCTAAGCATTGATTCCTCCTTTTACCCTCCCTGCCACTTGCCCCTGGTAACAATTAATAAATTGTATACTTACCTATTCCATATATTTCATGTAAGTGGAATCATAGAATATTTGTCCTTTTGTGAGACTTTTTTCACTCAGCATAATTTTTTGAGGTTCATTCTTGTTGTAGCATGTATGAGGACTTAATTTTCTTTATGGTTGTTGAATATTCCATTGTATATACCACATTTTGTTTACCTTTTCATCTGGTGATGGACATTTAGACTGTTTACACTTTTTGGCTATTGTTTAATTGGGTTGTTTCTTGCCTTATTGTTGAATTTTAGGAATTCTTTGCATGTTCTGGACACGAGTTCTTTATTAGGTATGCATTTTGCAAATATTGTCTCCCAGTCTGTCACTTGGTTTTTCATTCTCTTAACTGTCTTTTGCACAGCAGAAAATCTAGTTTTAATGAAGTCAAACTTTTTTTTTTTTTCCTTACTTGGATCATACTTCAGGTGTTGTATCAAAAAACTCATTACCAAACCTAAAATCACTTAAATTTTCTCCTATGTCATCTTTTGGAAGTTTTATAGTTTTGCAGTTTACATTTAGGCTAATGATCTATTTGGAGTTAATTTTTTTGTGAAAGGTCTAATGTCTATGTCTAGGTTAATGTTTTTGGATATGGTTGCCCAGTAGTTCCAGTATCATTTGTTTAAAACACTATTCTTTCTCCATTTAACTGCCTTTGCTCTTTTGCCCAAGTTTAGCTGATGATATTAGTGTATGTCTGTTTTTTGGCTCTCTGTTCTGTTCCATTGAACTATTTGTCTATTATTTTGCTAATACTACATTATCTTGACCACTGTAGCTTTATAGAAAGTCATGAAGTCAAGGTAGTGTTAGTCTTAACTTTGTTCTTCAGTATAGTGTGGGCTATTCTGGATCTCTTGTCTTTCTATATAAGCTGTAAAATAAGTTGCCAATATTCAGAAAATAAATTGCTTGAATTTTTATTGGAATTGCTTTGAATATAGAGATCAGTTTGGGAAGAACTAATACCTCAACAATATTGAGTCGAATATCCATGAATATGAAGTATCTCTCCATTTGTTTAGATTTTTGATTCCTTTTGTGTGTTTAGTGTTCCTCATATAGATCTTGCACATATTTTGTCAGATTTATAGCCAACTTTTTAGTTTTATGTGCTAATATAAATGGGTTTATGTTTTTAATTTCAAGTTCTAATTGATCATTGCTGGTATATAGGAAATGAATTGATTTTACATGTTATCATTGTATCCTGCAACATTGGTATAATTATTAATAGTTTCAAGAGGTTGTTGTTGTTGTTGAATTCTTTGGGACAATCACATAATCTGTTAACAAAAAGTTTTATTTCTTCCTTCCCAATCTATATGTTTTTTATTTCTTTTTCTTGTTTTTTCATAAGCTAGAACTTCCAGTATAATGTGGAATAGGAGAGGTAAGATGATATCCTTGTCATGTTCCTGATCTTAGGGGGAAATCATCTAGTTTCTCACTCTTAAGTATGATGGTAGGCTTTTTACGGATGTTCTTTATCAAGTTGTAGAAGCTATGCTTTATTTCTAGTGTTCAGAGAAATTTTATTAGGAATAGGTATTGGATTTTGTCAAATGCTTTTTCTGCATCTGTTGATATAATTATTTGTTTTTTAATTCTTTTAGAATTTTTAGTCATCTTTGAATACTGGAAGAAATCCCACTTAGTTGTCGCAGATAATTCTCTTTATATATTGTTGGATTCAGTTTGCTAATATTGATGAGGACTTTTGGATATATTTTTATGAGAGATATTGACCTGTAAATTTCCTTCCTGATAATGTCTTTGTCTGGTTTTGATATTAGGATATGCTGGCCACATTGAATGAGTTAGGAAATTATCCCTCTGCTTGTACTTTCTGGAACTGATTGTAGAGGTTTGGTATTATCTCTTCCTTAAATGTTTGGTTATAGTTAACCACTGAAATCATCTAAGAACTGTGCTTTCTTTTTGGTTGATTCAGTTTTCTAATTTATAGGCCTATTCATTTAATTTATTTTTCCTTGTGTGAGTTTTTGTAGATCATGTCTTTCAAGGAGTAGATACATTTCAACTAAGATGTCATATTTGTAGGCATAGAGGTTCATACTATTATTTGTTATCCTTTTAATGCCCATGAAAGCAGTAACGATGACTTCTCTTTCATTTCTGATATTAGTAATTTTGACCTTCTCCTTTTTTGGTTAGCCTGGTTAGAGATTAATAAATATTATTGACCTTTATAAAGACTGGCTTTTGGTTTGTTGATTTTCTTTATTAATTTCCTCTTCTATTTCATTGATTTCTACTGTAATTTTCATTGTTTCTTTTCTTCTGCTTTAGATTTAATTTACTCTTTCTAATTTCAAAGGTGGAAGTTTAAATTATTAATTTTAGATGTTCTTTTTTACAGTATCCATTCAGTGTTATAAATTTTACTCTAAGCACTGCTTTTGCTTTATCCTTCAAATTTTTATCAATTGTATTATCATTTTAATTTACTTAAAAATATTTTAAAAGTTTTCTTGAGACTTCTTTGACCCATGTATAATTTAGAAGTATGTTGTTTAATCTCCAAAGATTTAGGGCATTTTCCAGTTATCTTTCTGTTATTGATTTCTAGTTTAATTCCATTGTGGTCTGAGAGCATACATTATATGATTTCTTTCTTTTAATGTTTTTAAGATGTGTTTTATGGCCCATGATGGGATCTATTTTGGTGAATGTTCCATATAAGCTAGAGAAAAATGTTATGTTTTTGTTTTTTTTCTCTGCTATTGTTGGATGAATTAATCTGTAATTGTTAATTAGATTCAGTTGATTTATGATGCTGTTTAGTTCAACTATCTCTTTACTAATTTTCTGCTTTTAAGATCTGTCAATTACTGATAGAAGATTGTTGAAGTCTTTAATAGTGGATTTGTCTGTTTCTCCTTGCATTTCTATCAGTTTTTGCCTTACTTATTTTTACACTGTTGTTAGGAAGATATGCATTAGGGAATGATATGTCTTTTGGGAACTGACCCCTTCCTTTATCGTTATGTTAATGTAACATACCTAACACTACTAACACCGCTTTCTCTAAAATTGATAGAAATAAAATTGGTAGCAATATAGAAGATTTGAACAAAACTTGACCATCTGGATTTAATTGACATTTACAGAACACTGTTGTTGTTGTGTCAATTCTGACCAATAGTGACCTTACAGGGCAGAGTAGAACTGTCAAGGTTTTCCAAGGCTGTAATCTTCACAGAAGCAGATTGTCACATCTTTCTCCTGTGGAGTAGCTGCTGGGTTTGAACCACCGAATTTCGGTTAGTAGCCAAGCACTTAACCATTGTGCCACCAGGGCTCCTTTACAGAGCACAACACCCAACAAATGTAGAATAAACAATTTCAAGTGTACATAGAACAATAATCAAGAAAGGCCATATGCTGGGCCATAAATTATGACTCAATAAATTTCAAAATATTGAAAGATTACAGAGCATATTCTCTAATTTATAATTTCCTACATTTTGATGTATTTTTCATACATTTACAGTTAGGTAAGTTTTAATAAAAAATAATTGGGAAAAGATATATAATACATATATATCCTTTATATATATTATTTTTAATTATAAATATATTACTTTACATTTTTATTTTTGAAGAGCATACAGACTATAAATTGAGACATGTCAATAGTAGGAATTTTTGCTTCATATTGTAATATTTTTTTCTCTTTTGTATAGTATGTGTAATAGTAACTACACATATTGATCCAACCAAATGTGAAAATTATCGAATGATATCATTAATATCACATGCAAGTAAAATTTTCTTGAAGATCATTCAAAAGCAGCTGCAACAGTATATTGACAAGGAACTGCCAGAAATTCAAGCTGGATTCAGAAAAGGACGTGGAAATAGGGATGTTATTGCTGATGTCAGATGGATTCCTGGCTGAAAGCAGAGAATACTAGAAAGATATTTACGTATGTTTTATTGACTATGCAAAAGCATTCAACTGTGTGGATCATAACAAATTATGGATAACATTGGGAAGAATGGGAATTTCAGAAGGCCTAATTGTGCTCACAAGGAGCCTGTATATAGAACAAAAGGCAGTCGTTTGAACAGAACAAGGGGATACTGAGTGGTTTAAAGTCAGGAGAGGTGTGTGTGTGTGTCAGGGTTGTATCCTTTCACCATACCTATTCAGTCTGTATGCTGAGCAGATAATCCAAGAAGCTGGACTGTATGTAGAAGAACTCGGCATTAGGATTGCAAGAAGACTCATTAATAACCTGCGTTATGCAGATGACACAACCTTGCGTGGTGAAAGTGAAGAGGACTTGAAGCACTTACTGATAAACATCAAAGACCACAGCCTTCAGTATGGATTACACTTCAACATAAAGAAAACAAAAATGCTTACAACTGCATCAGTAAGCAACATCATGATAAATGGAGAAAAGATTGAAGTTGTCAAGGATTTCATTTTACTTGGATACACGGTCAATGCTCATGGAAGCAGCAGTCAAGAAATCAAAGAATGCACTGCCTAGAGCAAATCTGCTGCATAAAAACCTCTTTAAAGTGTTAAAAAGCACAGATATCACCTTGAAGACTAAGATGCACCTGACCCAAGCCATGGTGGTTTCAGTCGCCTCATATGCATGTGAAAGCTGGACGATGAATAAGGAAGATGGAATAAGAATTGACACCTTTGAATTGCTGTGCTGGTGAAGACTATTGAACATCCATGGACTGCCAAGAGAAGAAACAAATCTGTCTTGGAAGAAGTACAACTAGAATACTTCTTAGAAGCAAGGATGGTGAGACTATGTCTCACATAATTTGGACGTATTATCAGGAGGGATCAGTCCCTGGAGAAGGGCATCGTGCTTGGTAAAGCAGAGGGTCAATGAAACAGAGGAAGAGCCTCAATGAGATGGATTGGCACAGTGGCTGCAACAATGGGCTCAAGCATAGCAATGATTGTGAAAACCAAGTACTGTTTCGTTCTGTTGTACATAGGGTCGCTATGAGTCGGAATCAACTGGATGGCACCTAACAACAAGAAATAACTATTTCACTAAACTCTACATATGTAAAAAATTTTACTTTGTCCTAGTAAAGTCCTAGTTTAATTACAAACTCTGTTTTTATTCAATGTCATTGAAATTACCTTTTAAAAATTATAATATTTCACTGAGGACATAACACTAATAGTCATGATCTTCTCTTATCTCTTAAACCATATTGAGAATTGGTATGTATCATGCACTAGCACTTATCAGAATGATACCCTTAAAATGATAAAAATATGTGCACATAATATCTAGAAATGTTTTACTTTCCAGATATCTGTTTCAGGAGGTGTGGGTGACTTTAAAAAAAATAAAATTAATAATTGCAGTAATAAATCAACATTGAACTATATATTGTCAGATCCTAGGATTCATAATGGTGTAATTACAGACAAGAGAGAAGGAATGAACAGACTCCCATGGCATAAGTCTTCAGTCTGTGTCTTGGATATCATGATAATCATTGCTAAGTGGGATTTTCTGTATGCATTGATGTTTCATTTTCTGGTGCTATGTATATGAAACTGATTTTCAGTGTTTGCTGGGTCAGAGAGCCAGATTGTTATCAATCCATCACCAGATCATAAAAATACAGAACTATTTATGTTTGATTGTTGCCTTATATAGAAGCCAAATTAGTGGATGAAGAATTTTCTTATTTTAGAAATAAAACAGGAATTTAAAAACTTAATTTTACTTATTCCTCAAACATCAGTTAACCAAGGAGCACTGGGTTTTTCCCAACCAAATCTGGGTTGGAGTTTTGTGCTGTGTGACCATTTAGTCATCCTCAGAGACGTGTGGCATCCCCATTGTGCAGTCACCCAAGGACAACTTACCAAAGAAAACTCTACTGCCACCACCACTGCTAGAGCCCTTCCTCGAACACACGTCAGTGAAATGTCTTCAATGAAGCACAGAGGATTCCTTCTAAAAGGGCTTCATCTTTGCTCTGGCCACTCAACTTTCCTCACTGAAGAACTCAAGGGGGACCAGGAGGGGCAGGCCAGTTAGAGAATCATGAATGTTCAAAATTTATAGTGGGAAAAAGTATTGACATAAGATGTATTTTTTTTTTTTAAAGCAAAGCCTAAAGAAATCCAACATTAATGGCATGGAACCATTTTTTGCATTGAGCCCCAAGAACTCATTGTGATTCATGTAAACACTTACATTTTTTCGTTAACTGAACTGATTTAACTGCTAATTAAAACTAGTCAGTAAGCACGATGCAAAATTAATTAAACAATTTAGTAGATAAATGCAAATTAGGCAAAACAATGCCTCGGACACTATCAAAGTAAGTGCAACTGCTACTTGTCATCAGGCAAAATAGTTTTTAGGGTAAATATCTTCCCCAGAGGGAAAAGTGAAGGAATAAAAACCATTCTATTGACTTTATGATCATTTATTAAGCACATGTGCTAGAATTCAACTTATCTTTTAAATGGAAAAAACCAGCGTATCATAGTTGTTTAGTAATCAGTAAGAAACATTGTGAAATGGGCACTGTATTTAAAGTAAAATGTGCCATTTTTCGGTTTTTATGAAAGCAAAATTTTAAGCTATATGATACAGAAATATTGCTCATATCACCTAAAGAAAGAAGTCTACTAGCCTCTTTCAATCCTCAATCTTTCATTTTCAGGCAGTCTTTGTCTAAAAACGGTCTTCCTGTTTAAGAGATGACCACTTCCTTTGCCAAAAATAAATACATCATTTTGACACTCTGGCATTTTTTATTTTCTTAGCATTTTTTTATCTGACCTTGGATTATTTGCTTTTTGAGTAGTTTCCCAAAAAGCATGTGGAGTATCAGTCAAGGAGAAAATGAACATGTTGTCCTTAATGCTCAAAAGTAGGAAGAGAGAGAAAGGTTATTTTTTCTTCCTATGAATGCTGGTGATTGTATCTATAAACGTTCCTTGCAAGTCACACTCACAGTGTGATATTCAGCAGCATTCATGACCTTCCCTCACCTCCCATGCTCAGGGTAACTATGCCTCAGTGGTTTGGGTAGCCAACTACTGATACGGGCTTTACTTGTGTTCAGGTCTGATATAATCAGATACTAGCTAAATGGCTGTAACTGACATAACATTAGGTTACTGTACATCTTCCAAAGATGGAACACGTGTGTATGTGTATGTGCGCACGTGCACGTGTGTGTGTGTCTGTGTCTGCTCTGAGTATCATCACTAATATACTTCACATGATCAAAACTATATCATGACTATTTTTGAAAAAATAATACTGAAGAGAATTTACTATAACCAAAAAAAATGACCTTTTTTAGAGAAGTTAATCTATCTGGACTTAGGTTCAACAGTTTATGTTTTGTACACTTCTGATAAGATCTCTTGAATCAGTCAAAGAAGTTTCTAAATAAACTTCCATGAAAAGTGGAGTTACAGTAGGCAGATTGCAGGGGACCCAGGGAAAAAGAGCCAGGCTCACTGTGATCAGCATAATAAATGCTGAAAGAAGGAACTTTGAATCTATAAGTAAAATAAGTTTTATCAAGAGTCAACTCATTTTGTGTAAATGAAACCTTGTATGTGGTGTTCCCTAGCCAGAGAAGAAAATACTCTCTGATAAGTTACAACTTAACCATTGGCAGATCTTTCTGTAGAAAGTATCTGCCATGAAATCTTGCCCTCTGTAAGCCATGTGGTTTCCTCCAGTCCACCATCCAGAATAAATCTTGGTCCTGAAGGTTATCTTCCATCCACTGCAACACAATTCTGAACTCAGGTACCAGGACTTTTGTTGTACTTGATTTATACCATGAGAAGAAGCACAGAAATATGGACATCTCAAAAAGAAACCTAAAATATCTCTTATTCCCCTTACACAGTACCTCATGATTCTGGAATTTTGGTTTGAGTGGGATGTAGAGGGGTGTGATCAATATACCAGATTTGAATTGAAGTTACCCAGGCATGTGCTTCTATTATCTTCTCCAATAAAGTAAATAACTGAGTGAACAAAGGCCAAAAGGCTGGAGTCTCCTTAAATATAATTTAAAACTGCAACATATATTGAAGAAATAAGCCTGAGCCCTTTTCTATCTTAAGAAACTGTTCAGTGTTAATCGAAGTCATTTTCTACAATAACCTTAATGAAAACAGACCAAAAATAATCTTTAAGGTAATTGTGCAATTGTATATTTACAGAGGCACTCTATTGTATCTGTGCTAGCCAATCATTCCACTGGCTCCGTTGTAAACGTACTCAAATACATTATCACCCTCCCTTGCCCTATAGAATTATTTATCAATTCAAGGACCAGGACTCAGAGTTGGGAGATGTTGATTACATCTGTGGGGCTTGTTCCTGACGTTCCAGAATGTCGCTGAAACTGACTTCCTTTATCCAGAGTAGAATTTGTCTCAGCAGTGTGATAGTTCTTTATCTGTTGCAAATGGCAGAAAGGTTACTTGAACTCTACCTAAAGCAAAAAACTGGGAATGCATTGGTGTAGTTTTTCCTAGGGCTGCCATAAAAAAAATACCACCAAGTGGGTGGCTTACAAGAACAGAAATGTATTGTCTCACAGTTTTGTAGGCTAGGAGTCTGAATTCAGGGCATCTACAGGGCCATGCTTTCTATGAAGTTTCTACAGGAATAATCTTTCTTGTCTCCTCCAGCTTCTGGTAGCCTAGGCATTCCTTGGCTTGTAGCAGCAGCTTAACTCTTTCTTCACATGGCCATCTTCTCTCTATTTCTCTCTCTCCTGTTCTCTTTTATAGGATACCACTCAGGTGGGATTAAGACTCATCTCACTCTATTATGACCTCATGTTAACTTAACTGATGATATTTTCAAAGACTATTTCCAAACAAGATCATGTTTATAGGTACCAGGAACTAGGACTTCAACATAAATTTTGGAGGGTCACAATTCAATCTGTAATAATTGGCTCATTAACTAAAAACAATGGAAGGAGCATATCCTTAAGGCTCTGCTGGATCTAGCCTCAGATGGCATCATTGGATGTTTATTTATCTCTCTCTCTCTCCTTTTGGATATCTTTCTGCAGTTAATTCAGCTCTCATTATTATTTCTCACTCAGGATCTCGCCACTGGATTTCAAAGATATTTCCCATAGCTCCAGACTCACAAGGTCTTCAAGGGCTATAATCTCCAAAAGCGAGACCTCTCTCTCTCCTAACATCAAGGTCAATGCACTCAAGAGAATTCTGAATAAGAATCCTGGGTAATGTGCCTATCTCTGTGGTGAGGATGGCAGGGCCCCTGGATTACATACACCCTCCCACCAGATGGGGAGAGGGAATTCCTCAAAGTCAAAAAAGAGTCTGATAACCAGGTGAAGGGGAAAGGAATAAAACTACTGAAGGTGGCCACTGACCAATGATTTTGGAAAAGTTCTCAAGGCATTAATGCATTAATGGAATGAAGAATTAGGAATTAATTCAGCAAAGAGAGCATGAAGTAGGAGAAAGAGAAGTAGGCACCCCAGGACTTAAGTTCTGGCTGTAATTCTGTTCTTCAGTATGATAGTGAAGTTTTTGTCCTCTCTAGGTGTTAGGTTTTTTAATCATACAAAAGATGACTTTGGTTTGAATAGTGACTAAAAATAGAGGAGGGATAACGTGCACAAAATTTATTCTAGCTGTATGACAGTATCTCTAACACATGGACACAAAGACAGAGTGAACTCCTTCACACTGCCTGTTCCAACTCTGTTGCACTCCTGGTCTGGACTTATATATATATATATATATATATATATATATATATATGTAAATATATATGTAAATATATATATAAAAGCCAGCTTGAAAGACTTCAGACACCTTATTAAAGTGCTTGTAATTTAAAGCATTTTTTTTAAAGATCACATTTGGAGAGGTTAAAGTTCTAACTTGTCAGAAAAAAATTGTGAAAGAGGTTAGCACAACTAAACACATGGACACAGAAGCAGTTAAGTAAACATTAGTCATATTTTATTCTGGATCAAAAAGAGAGTGCTTATGTCATTATTTTGAAAGGATAGGCTTCCGAAAGTGATACTATAAAATAACCATACAATTATGTTTATGTAAGTGTATTTCCGTCAAGAAAGTTTAACTCATGTATATGATAGCGTATGCAGTGCTGAGACAGATACTAAAAATGAGCATTTATCATGTACAGGATAGATTTTTGAACTGGTTAGTCACTGAATGAAATCCCAGCAAGAGTGAAAAATAGAGTTTTAAACTGCTTCTGAAGGCAGGATACCAATATGACTGAATGGCAGTTTAAAAGTCAAACCAAAAAACTATGTTTAAATTGTTGTTATTAGGTGCCTTTGAGAGGGTTCTGCCTCATAGCGGTCCTGCGTACAACACAACAAAACACTGCCTGGTCCTGTACCACCTCACAATCTTTGCTATGCTTGAGCCAATTGTTGTAGCCACTGTGTCAGTCCATCTCATTGAGGGTCTTCCTCTTTTTCACTAACTCTCTACTTTACCAAGCATGATGTCATTTTCTGGGGAACTGATCCCTCCTGATAACATGTCCAAAGTATGTGAGACAGAGTCTCACCATCCTTGCTTGTAAGGAGCATTCTGGCTGTACTTCTTCTAAGACAGATCTGTTCTTTTGGTAGTCCATGGTATATTCAATATTCTTCGCCAACACCATAATTCAAAGGCATCAATTCTTCTTTGGTCTTCCTTGTTCATTGTCCAGCTTTCTCATGCATATGAGGCTACTGAAAACACCATGGCTTGGGTCAGGCACACCTTAGTCTTCAAGGTGACATCTTTCCTGTTAAACACTAAAGAGATCTATTGCAGCAGAGTTGCTCAGTGCAATGCATCATTTGATTTCTTAACTGACGCTTCCATAGGTGTTGATTGTGGATCCAAGTAAAATGAAATCCTTAACAACTTCAGTCTTTTCTGCATTTATCATGACGTTGCTTACTGGTTCAATTGTGAGGATTTTTGTTGTCTTTATGTCGAGATGTAATCCATACGGAAGGCTGTGGTCTTTGATCTTCATCAGTAAGTGCTTCAAGTCCTCTTCATTTTCAGTAAGTAAGGTTGTGTCATCTGCGTAAATCAGGTTGTTAATGAGTCTTCCTCCAATCCTGATGCCCCGTTCTTCTTCATATAGTCCAGCTTCTCAGATTATTTGCTCAGCATACACATTGACTAAGTATGGTGAAAGAATACAACCCTGATGCACACCTTTCTTGACTTTAAGCCCACAGTATTCCCTTCTTCTGTTAGAATTACTGCCTCTTGATCTATGTACAGGTTCCTCATGAGCACAAGTAAATGGTCTGGAATTTCCATCCATAATTTATTATTATCCACACAGTCAAATGCTTTTGTAAAGTCAATAAAACTCAGGAAAATATCACCAAATTAAGGTCCCAAAAGCTTGACTCCATCCACGTCATTAAGGTCGACTCTGCTGTGAGGAGGCAGCTCTTCCCCAGTCATCTTTTGAGTGCCTTCCAACATGAGGGGCTTGTCTTCCGGCACTATATCAGACATTGCCATTCATAAGGTTTTCACTGGCAGATTCTTTTCAGTAGTAGACTGCCAGGTCCTTCTTCCTAGTCTGTCTTAGTCTGTCTGCCATGAGTGTCCCTGCTGGTATTTGAATATCAGTGGTGTATTTTCCAGCATCACAGCAAAATGCAAGCCTCCCCAGTACAACAAACTGACAAATGGGGGGGGAGGGGATTTTTACATTGTATGTATTCATAACTGCTTCAGTTTGGTTTGGTTGGTTTACTTTGGTTTCATTTAATTTTGGTAACAAGATTTACTGTTTAGTAGGCCCAGTTTTTTATAAACAGGTGGCTCTATCCTACCCCTAAATATGGGAATTTTCAATCAAGAGTCAAGATCCAGATGCCTCTGGCTTTGTTACTTTGAGGAAGATCAGCACCTTCTCAGCCCTGAAGGTTTGTGCAGCATCTTAGGCAAAACAACCCTGGAACATAGCGGAACATAGGCAGGTTTAGCCACCTGCCCTGAGCTTGATGCTGGACATACCTTCCAGAGATGATCCCAGACTGTCCCAGCCACTGTCATACACATAAAATAAGAAACTGCCAAATGTGCAACTTAAAGGATTTCCAGAGAGTCTTCAGGCTGCAAAATACCTCTCCCACATTGACTGAAGTCCATGACTTCATCCCGTTTCTGAAACCCTTCATGGATTTTTACGAAACATGCAAGTGATTTAGTCTGAATTGTGGAGGGAGGATATGGTTTAAGCAACATAACTCCTGATGCCAGGAAAGGAGAAGAGAAGAGAGGCCTGCTAAGTTTCACCTCTGGGATCCAGAACTCACAGGCAGCACATAATCTCATTGGGTTGCCGCTAGGGTCCATGTTGAGTAAGGGACGACTTGCCAGTTCTTTTCTCTAGATATATTCATTTGTTTTTGTAGTTTTGATTCATCTTGTGGTCAGTTGGAATATGTATTTAGATAGCACTTTCTGATGAAAGGCTAACTTATATTTGTGCAATGTTAATAATTTATGAACAGTATTTATAGTGACTTTAGATAAATGGATATAACAGTTACTAGTCCAGATCCATAGTGACACTTCTGAAATTCTGAAGTTCAAAAACCTCTGGAAATCCCAAGTTCTGCCATTACTCATTTGGTGGGAAAATTTGACCTAAGCTGACATGAGACCATCTATGGTCCTTATTTATCCCACTGAATAAGAATAGCCATGCATTTCACTACAGAAATATGAACGTGTGTTAATATTGGGGTTTGATCCAGACTCTGTGTCTTACTCTAATCGGCACCATGGTCCTCTGGGGTTATCCTGTTCAGTGTTTTCAGAGTTGACCATGCCTGCATTATAACAGCAATAGCTTCCTAGTCAGTCTCCCTGCTTCTACTCTGGTCTCCCATAAACAATCTATTCTCTAACAGCCACGTTCATTCCTTTAAAATCAAATCTGTCTCCTCACTCACCTGCTCTCACTGCTTTACTAACAGTGAGTCCAAAAACCATCTCTGTAGCCTACACAGCCCTTCAGGAGTTGCCCTTGGCTCCCTGTCCTCCCTCCCTCCCACCCCAGGCCCAGGGCTCCTGGCATTCCAGCCTCACGGCCTGTTGTGGTTCCTCAAATCATCCCAGTCATATTCCCCTCTTGGAGCATCTACACTTGCTGTTACCTCTGCACACAAAGTCCTCCCACAGATAATAACATGACATTCTCACTCCCTTCTTTGAATCTCCACTGAAATGTCATCTCTGCCAATAGGCCCTCCCTAATCTGCCTGGAACAGCCTTGCCCATCTCCCCTGTACTCTATATCCTTTGTATCCTGTTCTGTCACTACCCACTATCATGGCTGCATGTATATAACCGTTCATTTACTATTCATTCCTTCAAGTAGAATGTTAAGTTCATGAAGGCCGGAAATGTCTCTCTTGTTCAACACAATATACTGGAGCCTATGATGTTTTGTTAGCTGCCATTGAGTCAGCTCTGACGTACAAAGGAACAAAACACTGCCCAGTCCTGCGCCCTCTTCACTATCATGGGTATGCTCAAGTCCATTGTTAGGGCCAGTGTGTATTTTGAGTGTCTTCTAACCTAGGGAATTTTCCTTCCAACATCATATTGGACAATATTCACTGGTTCATTTTCAGAAGTAGATGGCTAATCCTTTCTTTCTAGTCTGCCTTAGTCTGGAAACTCTGCTGAACTCACCCAGGCTCTTTGGAAGACAGGCCTGGCGATCTGCTTCTGAAAGGTCAGAGCCTTGAAAACCCTATGGAGCAGTTCCACTCTACACACATGGGATTGCCATGAATTGGAATCAATTTTATGGCAACCAGCAACAACAATTACCAATGTATTTGCATAGTAGAGTACGGAGTTTTTCTTAGGTCGAAATTAATTCCACCAAAAAAAACTTTATTCAACTGTGTCACACTATCAAAACTATCACAAAATCTAGTGAGATCAAAGTTTATCTACACTATAACAAAACAATAAAATAAAAAAAAGTTTATCGATGCTATCTTTTATTTTTTAATTTACAGGTATAATGTTCTGGATAGGCTCTGAAGAGCTAAAACGAGAGTGAAAACTGTCCATCAAAGCTATTTTGTTAAGTAGGTTTTTTTATTTTATTAATACTCTTAAAAAGTCTAACATTATGTAATTATTATCTATTTTTATTATGAATCTACAAATCTGTAATAACTTTTTTTATTACTATAAGTGGCTTTTGCCAATAACTGTCATCTCACCTTAATCCTAAAGTGCAAAGCAATCTAAAATCCAAAACTTAGAGGTATCTTATCTTACAGAAGTTTCTGTTTTACACCCTGATAAAATCCCAGGCATCATAAAACAATAACAAAGCAATAACAGGTGCTGCACCTAAGAAAAATAGTAAACACTTTGAAATAGATAAAACTTCCAGCTAGGCCATTTAAAACATTTTGTTTTCCATTGCACAATAAACCAGGTGGCTACTGAAATAAATAATGTACATGTGACAATTACAGCCCACAGACGACTCACCTTTTTCACAATGAGTATAAGTGTATTGTAAGACAAGGTTTGGCATGTGTATGCAGGTCAATAACAACATCAAGTGCAATTACTTTGTTCCTTTGTTCCAAGTAGCTCAGAACTCTGCCAGTATGAACCCATAAGTCTTTAAAAAAAAACAAAAACTCAATAGATTAAGAGGGTGAGGGAGTTTCTCATGATTCCCTTAAAAACGCATAAAACTGAAAGTAAAAAATAGGAGACCCGACTTGGCTGGGAGTCTACACAAAAGGGAAGAGGTACTACCAAATTGCTGCTTTTCTGTTGGAATTAATCATTGCCAAACATCTCCAGGGATATTTCAGAAATATTACTCTTTGTCTCAGTTTTCCACTGAATATTTAGCATGGATAAAGCCTATGTAAACCCTCATCCTGAAGTCCCAGTTGGGGCCTAAATCAATTGCACATTAGGGTATATAGGAAGACATTTAACTATAGAGATAACTCTAAGGCATATGCCTTGAAGCTATAAGACAAAACAGAGCAAAGGTAGCATACAAAGAGACCATTAAGAATTCCCTCAATAGTTCAAATGGGAGAACTGCTTCCTTGCTTCAAAGATATAAGTAGCCTGTGGAGCAGTGTTGTGTCCATGAATTAGAGCTAATAATTTCAGGGGAATGTATGAATGAACGAAGCTGAGAAAAAGCATAAAGCGGTTTACCGTAGGGTCATTCACACGCCTTATGAACATTTCAGTACATTCTAGTACCAAAATCTGGTATATTTTATCTTTATTCAACTCACAGTGGAATACAAAGTTTATCAAAGACAAGGATGTCTGTTAAGAGTGATGGAAAAATTTTGAAATGGGATAGTGGTGATGATTATACAGCATGATGAATATAATTATTGTCACTAAATTGTGCATGTAAAAATGTTGAAATGACAAATCCTTCCTGTGAGGCACCCTTGCAAGTGCCACCATGTCAATCTTCTTCCACATGTTGCTGTAAAAAAATAAAAAACTAGCACAGAGTGCTTATGAAAATGCCTTGTAGGGGAGGGTGCCGCCGGCAAACAAACATAGAAGGCTCATGTTATTTGCATAAAAATACGGTATGTAAGTATTGTTGAATTGTATGTTTACAAAGAGAGATTTTAGAAATAAGAAAAAACGAAGAGATTGATTACTGCTAATGTTCTTTTATATATTCAACTACTAGTAAAAAATCTAGGCTTCTCCCTGTTTTTCAAATGTATCCTCTTCTTTCACAGTTTTTCACAGTCTTTGGCCTTGGTGTTCCATAAACTTGGGACATATTCCTCTTTGTCCGTGACCTTTATTGAAACTTTGTCCCTGCCTTCTATAGTCTGTTTCAAAGAATAGCTTTTCCTTAATGTCTGCCTCAGTTTTCCCAGCTGAATGCACTCACGTAACCCCTTTGTACTATCTGTAGCCATTTGTAGAGGTGAAGTTCCTTTTTTCTGGCTCTATTTTGTGTTATCCCTAATACAGTAAGAGAGACAGAATTTGGTAGCTGATAAAGTAGAAACTCCCACCAAAGTACACGTATGAGAGTAATAAGTGGCTAATAACAATTAGGAGTTCCTGGGTGGTGCAAACAGTTAAGCTCTTGCTGCTAATGGCTAGATTGTTGGTTTGAGTCCATCTAGAGGAGGAGACACCTCTAGAGGAGGAGATACCTCTAGATGGACTCAAACCAACAATCTAGCCATTAGCAGCTGAGAGCTTAACTGTTTGGACCACCCAGGAACTCCTAATTGTTATTAGCCACTTATTACTTGTGAAAACCCTGGTGATGTAGTGGTTGAGAGCTATGGCTGCTAACCAAAAGGTCAGCAGTTTGAATGCACCAGCCACTCCTTGGAAACCCTATGTGGCAGTTCTGCTCTGTCCTACAGAGTTGCTATGAGTTGGAATCGACTCGACAGCAACAGGTTTAGAGGTGTCTCGGAAGGTATCTGGGGATCTGCTTCAGAAAAATCAGCCACTGAAAATTATACAGAGCAAAGTTCTACTCTGACACACATGGGGTCCTCATGAGTCAAACTCGACTCAAAGGTAACTGGCAATAACAATTTAAGTCAGCGACAAAGATATCTAAATGATAACTAGGTTTCTATATTTCTTTAAAATTTGCTCTGAATTGAAACATTCTTTAAGAATTAAATAGTTAAAAGTAGATGATTTATTTTTGGTGAATTAAATTTTGAAGAATTGTGAAGAAAAAAGACAATTGACTAGCTTATACACTAATATTTAAGCATGGGTTATTTTAAGTTTCACTGGAATCATAGTCATGCATCAATTTATTTTTTGTCATATTGAAAAAATGTAAAGATTGAGAGCATTTAGTGTTGGTGAGACTGTAACAAAATTAGTAAAATTGAAAATATGTGTTTACCTTTAAATAATTCCATTTCTAGATCTTTTGAGACTATTAACATGTTGTACAAAGATGGTTGCAAGGATGTTCATTGTTCAATGCCTGTGACAATAAAAATCAGAAACAACCTAAATGCTAATACATAGATTTAAATAAAATATGACATATCCATAATATGGGATACTATGCAGTGCTGAATAATAAGCTCAATCTCTGTGTATGGACTTGAAAATATCTCTAATAAACTTAGTGAAAATGAAAAAAAAATATAAATAGCATGTATAGAACTGGGTTATATGTATAAAACAACAACAACAACAAAATTTATATATGTATGTAAATGCAGTGTAAAGATTATGATCCCCACTAAACTGTCAACAATTGTTTCATCTGGGAAAGGACAAGTGCATAGAAAGAAGCTTTCTTATAATATGCACAGATTGAATTTTTTAAAAGGACAATGTTTTAAATTATCACATGTATCACTTAGAAATACTGTCCACTAACAAAATCAATGATTTACAAGGTAATTATTTGAAAACGAGATGTGCCATTTTCTCATTTCTTCTGCACTTAAAGAAAAATCCCCTTTTAAAGCTCTTGTACTTATAACAATAATGATTATTGTTGATAATTTCTCACTGGAAAGAACAATGTTGAATTGTTTTTTGAGACTTCTACTTTTACCCATGCTAAAGAAACAGGGATGTATTTTGCCTTTCCTCCTTAAACAAATGGGAAAGTAAGAAACATATATATATATATAAATATTTTCAAATATTGGACAGAAGGTAATACAAGACTGTGATCCCGTTGAGAAAGCAGAAATAAATAAATAAAATGAAACTTATGCTTATTCAAGTTTACTGCCTTGGTACAGGTTACAGACTGCAATAACTGAAACAGAAGACAGCAGCCTTACTGAGTTGAGGAGACAAAGATCAGAACTTGGGGAGTCCAAGGTGGCTTGAATTTATATAGTATGATAGTGGAAAAGAGAAAGCTGAACACAGACATCTGTAAAGATCTATCTCAGATGGATCCTTTAAGGGCTTTGACTGAGTACGGTTCAACATATGCATGAGAGGAAACAAAGCAAGGATGGGGAAAAAGTTGTCAGAAAGCAGTAAGCTGAAAAACTGCTAGAACTCACATAAGACCTGGAATTTTTTTTTTTTTACAGGCCAAAAATGAAGAAACCAAGAATACAAGGGGCATCAGGTAGTGCTTTCAGAAGACATTTTACCTTAGTACAATGACTAAATTAGTCCTGAACTAAAAGCTGCTCTGGATACATACTAACAAAATTATACAGAAACTTATGAAAAAGATCCCATTGATTCCAACCAATCTGACTATATATAAGAACAAACCCCAACATTACTTAAAGGAACACAACAAAAGGAGCAGTAAATAATGTAAAATTTACAATGTCTGAAATCCAATAAAAAATTACCAAGCATTCAAAAAAATAGGGAAATATGATTCCATACCAAAAAACCAAACCCACTGCCATCAAGTCAATTTTGACTCATAGCAACCCTCCATAAGCAGGAGAAAAATAAATTAATGGAAACAGGCCTAGAACTTAAAGAGATATTGGAAGGAGAAGACAAGGACAATAATACAGCAATTATAAATATGCCCCATAGATTAAAGAATGTAGAGAATGACAATCATTGATCATAGTAAGGAGATGAATACAATATATTTTAAAAGGCAGATAATGGAATATCTAGACATTAAAAGTATGACATCCAAAATGGAAGATACACTGAATGGAACTAATAGCAGATTATATATTGCAGAAGAAAAGATCAATGAATTTGAAAATATAATAGGAACCATCCAAAATGAAGAACACAGAGAAAAAAATACTTTAAAAAATTAACAGAGCATCAGTAACTTGTGGATCAATGACCTAACATTCATGTAATTGGAGTCCCAGTAGGAAATAATGAGGAAGGAGAGTACAAAAAAACAAACAAAGTTTTCTTCAAAATTTATGAAAATTAGGGGCAGAGCCAACATGGTGCTATAGATAGAAGCACCATATCATCCCTCCATAGCAAAGACCTGAAAAACTAAGTAAAACAGAGACAAATGTCAATCCTGGAACCCTAAGCATCAAATGAAGGGATAAAGAACTCAGCCAAGCACCAGACGGAATAAGAAACTGACAGAGAACAGAGAGCGAGGAGAGAGATGCTGCTAATGAGGTACAGATTTGTGATCTTGGACTCCTCACCCACAGAGAATGGTGGACAGGGAGTACAGGAAGGCAGCTTCACAGAGCTCCCAGCAGGAGATAGAACACCCAGCAACCAGCGATACACACTTTCCCACTCCCCACCCTTCTTCCCCTTCCTTGACTTCTGTGACTTTGCATTGGGCCACAGTTGCTCCACTGGGGAGATGCCAGCTCCTTGCCACTTGGATTCACCTTGCCTACACCAGCCAGCTCCTTCAGTGCCCTTTTTTGTTGCTATTTTTGCTTTTTCTCGCCTTCTTTTGGTTTCTTCTCTCTCTCTCACCTCCTTCCTTTCCTTTCTCTTGAACACCTGGCTCCATGTGCCATCTCCACTCCTTCTTGACAGTCTGTGAAGCACCAGGGTTATCACTTCCCAGGTCCACGTTGCCAGAAGAATGGGCTCCCTGGAGGCATTTTTTTTCTTTCTTTTTCTTTTTTCCTTTTTGTTTTTCTTCATTTCTTGATTTCTCCTTTGTCTACCTTCTTTCTTTTCCTGTCTCCTGAATAGCTGGCACTGTGTGCGGTCTCCACCCCTTCTAGATGGGCTGTGCCACACCATTCAGCTTGGGAGCCACTTCCCTGGTCCAGGTCACCACACCAGTGGGCTCCCTCAGGGTATTCTTTTTTTCTTTTTCTCTTCTCTTGGTTTATTGTTTCTCTCTACCTTCCTTCCTCTTCTCCTAAACACCTGGCGCCATGTGCCATCTATGGTCCTTCTTGACAGGCTGTGCAGTGCCGCTCAGCTGGGGATCTGCTTTTAGTGGGCTCCCTTGGGGAATTTTTTTTCTTCTTTTTTTTCTCAGTTTCTTGTATTTCTCTATCTTCCTTTCCTTACTACCAACAATTTGGCTTTTTTTTTTTTTTCTTTTTCAGTTTCTTGTCTCTCTCTACTTTCCTTCCTCCCAATCTCCTGGCATCTTTTTTTTTTTT
>NW_004444159.1:287515-288737 GCF_000243295.1 Trichechus manatus latirostris
TTCTTTTGGTTTCTTCTCTCTCTCTCACCTCCTTCCTTTCCTTTCTCTTGAACACCTGGCTCCATGTGCCATCTCCACTCCTTCTTGACAGTCTGTGAAGCACCAGGGATATCACTTCCCAGGTCCACGTTGCCAGAAGAATGGGCTCCCTGGAGGCATTTTTTTCTTTCTTTTTCTTTTTTCCTTTTTGTTTTTCTTCATTTCTCCTTTGTCTACCTTCTTTCTTTTCCTATCTCCTGAATAGCTGGCACTGTGTGCGGTCTCCACCCCTTCTAGATGGGCTATGCCACACCATTCAGCTTGGGAGCCACTTCCCTGGTCCGGGTCACCACACCAGTGGGCTCCCTCAGGGCATTCTTTTTTTCTTTTTCTCTTCTTCTCTTGATTTATTGTTTCTCTCTACCTTCCTTCCTCTTCTCCTAAACACCTGGCGCCATGTGCCATCTGTGGTCCTTCTTGACAGGCTGTGCAGTGCCGCTCAGCTGGGGATCTGCTTTTAGTGGGCTCCCTTGGGGAATTTTTTTTCTCTCAGTTTCTTGTATTTCTCTATCTTCCTTTCCTTACTACCAACAATTTGGCTTTTTTTTTTTTTTTTCTTTTTCAGTTTCTTGTCTCTCTCTACTTTCCTTCCTCCCAACCTCCTGGCATCTTTTTTTTTTTTTCTTGGTTTCTTGTCTGGCTCCACTCCTACCATTCCTTTCTTCTGACCACTTGGCAGTGTGTGCCTTTCTTTGTCTCTCTTTTTTTGTTACCTAGTTTCTTATCTCTTTCTCTCTTCCTTCCTTTCCTTTCTCCTGATCACCTAGCTATGCGTGCTATATCTGTCCCTTCTTGATGGGCTGTGCCGCACTGCCCAGCTAGAAAGCTACCGGTACACAGCTTCCCCAGGTCTGCACCACTGTAATGGTAGGCTCCCTCAGCACTTTTTATTTTTGTTTGTTTTTTTCTTTTGTTGCCCGTTTTTCTCTCCTCATTCTCTTCTTTCCTACACCTGCTTAGCTCCACACATCACAACCTCCACCCTCCCTGCTGCCTATCTGCACTGTGTGCTGAGGATTGCACCCTTGAGCAGCACAGGCACAGTCTACCAGAACCTGCCCTGCCCTGATCCCTGGCCCTGCCCTGTCGGCCCAAGTACGTGTCACAAATGACCCATCCCAGCCCCTCCTCCACTGGACAAGCCTTGCTGCACCATAGCTGAGTGAATGGCCCTGCCGATTGG
>NW_004444159.1:306435-316356 GCF_000243295.1 Trichechus manatus latirostris
ATAAATTTCTGTTTGTTAAAGCCATCCACTTGTGGTATTTCTGTGATAGCAGCACTAGATAACTAACACAGTAAGTATAGGCCCATCATTGAACTAGACACTCGGCAGAAATGTCATTTTACCGTCACAGGAAAGTTTTATGAGAATATTATAATTTTTCTTATTTTATACATATGGAAACTGACATCCAAAGAGACTTAGCAACTGTTTTAAGGTCAGATATCTAGCAAATTGCAGAGCTAAGGTTTGAAACCAAGTACGATTGGTTTCAAGTCCTTCCACTATACCACTCTTTATAAGCAACTACTCTTTGAAAGCCTGTTATGTTCCTTCCAATACATTATTGCAGTTACATCTATATAGTCTATGCATTTTAAATAGTATAGATAACTAAGGATTCCTGTTTAAAAAGTCATAAACATTTACCCTTCTTATTCACATAAACTTCCAAACAACAAAAAGTTCCTAGTGAGTACAATGCAATTATACTTCATTCAAATGGAATCACATTTAACCTCTCCTCCAAAATCTAATAAATATAATCTGAATATATATGTACGTATTATGTATACAATCTATAATTTAAAACTTTCCTACAAAAATAAACAAAGGAGCTAAACCAAAGCAACAACAAAAACTCTCCAGGTATACATGGCTTTGGCATTGAATACTGCCAAAGCAAAAACAGTATTGATCATATGTAAATTATTACAGGGACTAAGAGAAGAAAAAGGAACAATTTCCCATGACTGTTATGATACCAGTATTACCTTGATACCAAATCCTGACAAGAGTATTACAAGAAAAGAAAATTAGAAGCCAAACTCCCCATGAATATTATTTTATATAGTCAGCAGACTTTTAGATTTATCACCTATCTAATTTCTGGTGATTTTATTCTTTTTGCCATTTGTATGCATCCATCTGAGGTCAGAAGAACTCTATCCGAAGTTCTCCATCTGAAGAACTCTCTTTAGTATTTCTTTTAGTTGATTTTGCTAGTGGCTAATGTTTCAGTTGGAAGAAGAACAGTCTGAATGCTCACTAGAAGCAAGGATGGGGAGACTATGTCTCACATACTTTGGACATGTTATCACGAAGTGTCAGTCCCTGGAGAAGGACATCATGCTTGGTAAAGTTGAGGGTCAGCGAAAAAGAGGAAGACCCTCAATGAGATGGATTGACACAGTGGCTGCAACAATGGGCTCAAGCGTAACAACAATTGTGAGATGGTGCGAGACCAGGTAATGTTTCGTTCTGTTGTACATAGGGTCACTATGGGTTGGAACCGACTCAACAGTAACTAATAACAACAACAACATCAATATCTCAGTTTATGTTTCTTTGACTATTTATATTTCACCTTCATCTTTGGAGGATATTTTCCATGTGTATAGAACTCTTTGTTGGTAGATATCTTTTTCCAACTCTTTAAAGATGTTGTTTCTTTGTTTCCTCGCTTCTGTCATTTTGATTGAAAAGTAAGCTCTCAATATTTATTGTTGCTGCTTTAAAATCACACTGAGTAATTTATTTTATTTTTTTAATTGTACTTTAGGTGAAGGTTTACAGAACAAATAGTTTCTCATTACACAGTACGCATATTGTTTTATGACATTGATTAACAAACCTACAACATGTCAATACTCTCCCTTCTTGACCTTGGAGGACCTTTTTTCTTTTTTGGTGAAAATATACATAGCCAAAGACACACAGTTTCAAAAATTTCTACATGTACAATTCAGTGACATCGATTATGTTCTTCCAGTTGTGCTACTATTCTCACTATCCTTTTCCAAATTATTCCATCACCATTATCTTCAACTCACCACCCCCTAGGCTTCCCATCAAACCTTTTGAGTTGCTGTTGTCAATTTGATCTCACATAGATAATTCCTTTTTTTTTTTTTGTACCTTAGATGAAGGTTTACAGGACAAGTAGTTTCTCCTTAAACAGTACTCATATTGCCCTATGACAATGGTTAATAACCTCATGACATGTCAACACTGCCCTTTCTCAACCTTGGGTTCACTCTCACCAGCTTTCCTGTCCCCTCCTGCCTTCTAGTCCTTGTCCCTGGACTGCTCACACTGGGTAATTTAAAAAATTATAGCATGCGTTTTGTAGGGAAATTTTTAGAGGCTCTGTATGATGTTTACTTTCTCTAGATGGAATTATTTTTTTCTTATAGCAAGTAGTTAGAGTAGGAGCACATCGCCTTGTGATTGAAGTGGGGTTGATATGAGTTAAGGCTGTCTTTGAGGGTTGGTCTCGTCTGGGAATTTGGTGTATTTATATTTGGTAAGCCCTGAATTCCAATTTTTGTCTCTTTGGAAACATGAGACTGTTAAAAGCCTATCTAGCTTCCTAGCCTCTCAGCATCTGGTTTATGCATAGATTCTGAGTTCTCCTCTTGAACATTAGAAAACACCAAATGCCTTCAGGTGAAAAGTTGGCAGAGAATTTGGGGCCCACCTAATTGCATTTTCCTTTCCTTCTGGATCTTGACTTCTCAAGTTCTGACTGTCTTCTTTGCTCTCTGTTGTCTTTAAACTGACAGCTTTTATAGTTGTTTTCGGTGGCATATTTGGTCTAGTGCAAGCTCCTCTATGATAGCCAGAGGACAGAGTCTCCATTTATTTTCTTTTTAGATCTTATTAGAATAAAGTGTTTGGTGATTCCATGTGTTATTTTTTATTCCATAGAACTATTTTGTGTGGAGATAATATTTTATACTATTTGCTTTATCTGTATCTTTTTCTTCATTTATCAACTTTTGAAGAGGTTCTCTGCTTACATCTCAGGGTGTACTGCTCGAAACTGATGTAGAAGACTTTACTTGTATATATTTTTCAAGATGAATGAGAGAGTTCTTTTCCCTAGTAGTCTCTCAAAAGCATAAATTTTATCTTCTCTTGCCTTGCTATGCTTTTATATTCTTTTCTGAAAGCTATCTCTATTTCTAAAAAAAAAAAAATTTCAAGAAAATTTATGGCCAGGAGTAGTCTAAGACAGAATAAGAAAAGGGCAATGATTATTGGCTTCTTAATCACTCTTAGGCATAAATATTTTAGACAAAAGTGGAAATGGATTGCAAGCAAAGAGGACCAGTACTCACTTCTATGGAGGACAAAGTACATTAGATTTTTTTCCCAGACAAACCTACATAAGATATACCTAGGCATTTGTAAGTTATTATAGTTAGAAATGTCAGCCCATCATGTTGGTCATGAGGAAACTGTATTGATATAGAAAATTATGACTTATGACCATGTTCAAACAAGATGATAATGTACACTTAAGACAAAGTAATTTCTCATCCCTCTCCATAGGCAAGATCAACTCTTGTATATTTCCATATTTTCTGCACACATCCTCTCCAGGTTGTTTATATGTTAAAAGTCCTATATCCTATGTCTCCAATATTTGGAAAGTTTTTCGTACTCCTGCTTCTCTGAAAGTGATATAAATCACCAACTTGTTTGAATAATAAACAAATAAAATGGTGTATAATTTTTCATTCCCTTCCTAGAAACTTGAATCTTATTACTCTGGATGCTGAGATATAATCTAATATTGTCAATACATACTGAGAAACCTTGGCTTCCTCAATCTGTTTGCATTTGTAATGTAGTATTTCTTCAGAATTATTCCTTTAAAGAGTCAAACTTATCTGTATCACCATGCAATGATGTGTGGTTCTATTTTTTAAAGATAATGAAATGTTGGACGAATCTCTGCTAACATTCCTGAGATCAGTAATGCATTTATTTACTGTACCTTTTTAAGAGACTATGGCATGTAACAAACTAGCTTCCGTATTATTGTATTTATATGAATGATAAAAATCAACTGACGATTAACATTTGAAAAACATCGGATGGTCGCCAATCATAAACACTTCAAAGCAACACTTTCCTACAAATCAAGAACAAACGAAGAGGGAATCGTTAACATAATTAAGATGATGCAATACACTTCTAGCTTGATTATAGCAAGATGAGAATTAACTTCCATTATTTTCACTTCCTGTATCATTTCTACTTGGGGAAGTTATGATTGACATTTACATCTGGAGAGGTCGTCAGAATCATTAAGTGCAAGTGTTCTGAATTACATGTGAGAAAACATTGAGATGAGGTGCTTAAATTATATTGTATGGCAAGAAGTATTGGAAAAATAGAGTGCTTGAATGGAAAGTAGTGTGCTGGAAGATATTTTTGAAAACTTGGTACTAAAAGGAGCTCAGTGGATGTAAAAACCAAACTCATTGAGAACTCAGCAGAATGAAATCCAAATCTAACAGATTTGTTAGGATGGAAGCAGCTGTTGGCTTCCCTGTAAATACAAAAGAAAAAAAAAACAAAACCCAAGTTATATTAATCACCTAGGATTTGACTAGAACCTTAGATGTCCTCAGAAGAAGATCTGTGCCCTCAACTCTAAAATGACACTGGTGACTGCTGAGGACCCAGTTTGGTGGTATGTGGTTTCCATTCACAGCTGACTGACTCCGTGTTGAGTACCTTTGCGACTCCGGTCTACACATGGCTGAGATGAGACCAAAACCTTGAGATCCTGACTTCTCCCAGCCAATGCTTCTCCATCAAACCACATTGCCACCTCTCAACCAGATGCTTGCTCCATTGAGTTACATAGCTTTATTATAAAATCTTGTGATATTATTAATGTCATCATCATCATATTTTACTGGAAGAATCAGGAGAACTAATTCTTATCCCAACTCTTGATACTAACTGCTTTTAAGTGTCCTCTTTTGAAATGTTATTTCTTGTTAGCCGCCATTGAGTTGGCCCTCAATTCATGGTGACCCCATGCAAAAAAGAATGAAATGCTGCCCAATCCTGTGCCATCCCTATGAATAGTTTCAGATCAGACCTTTGTGATTCATAAGGTTTTCACCGACTGATTTTCAGAAATAGATCACCAGACCTTTCTTCCTAGTCTATCTCTTGTCTGGAAGCTCCGCTGAAACCTGTTCAGCATCATAGCAACCCACAAGTCTCCACTGAGAGATGGTTGGTGGCTGTGCATGAGGTGCATTGGTCAGAAATCAAACCCAAGCTTCCTGCATTAAAGGTGAGGATTCTACCACTGAACCATCAATGCCCCATTCATTTTTGTAACACAAGGACTTGGAGATGATACAAAAAGAAAAAAAAAAGTTGATGATGAAAAGTCCATCTCTAAGATTCTGTTATTGATGATGTATTCACATCACCTTCATCATCAAATAAGAAGCACGTTGGGTGCCTCTGATGAGCAAGAAAATGCACGACATGAAAAGAAGTATAACACGTGGCCACTATTCTTTGCAGACTCAAAGCTACAGAAAATAAAACAGGTCATATACAGACTTATGCCTCTTAATAGCAATGCATATTTTGAACACTGGTCGAAAAAATTTCTGATTTTCAATGTGAAATATACATAACCAGTTATTTTTCAGAAACAGAAATACGACAACTTTGGCTAATCCAACTAGTGATTGGAAAGTGTTGCATCTTTTAAGCCATCTTCCTTGTTCTATTGATGCTTTCTAGTATAATAAGATGACTGGGTCTCAGAATGTGGGTTGGCTGCAGGCAGCATCATGCATCAGACATTTTATGGTCCACCTATTTCCTGATCAAAGGAGAAGTTCCAAACCCATTTTCATCAACGTTTGCAGATGCTCTCCCCCTCCAAATGTCTTTTTAAGTATCCAGACACAGCAGTCTGGCTCTTCCTCTGGAAAGTGATCTCCTCTTCTGGCTACAAAGATAGTTACACACTCCAATAAATAAGATCTTCCGGGGACCTTAAGTTTTAAAATAAAAACTGGTATTTCATATTTAGATATGCATAGCCTTGAAACTAAGACAGTCATCAATGAGAAGTGTGGCAAAGATCTTGTTTACAGATCCCAAGAATGGGGAGGGGGAAGGCTTGGATGAGGTTCCTGGGAGAGGTTCAGGATAGGAGTGCGATTGACAACTGGAGGAAATACCTTTATCTCAGTCATTATGCCACCAGGAGTGCTTGAAACTCAGCTGCACTCAGTGGGAGATGGGAGCTCTCTGAAGAGGCAGATGGAACAATGTGAGGAAGCTAGGAAGCAGAAGTTTCAACCGCACTTGGAACTATCCCATCCCCTCCTTTGTCACCCAGCCCACGAGATTCTGAGCTTGCTTATTCTCTCCTGAAATTGGAAGCGTAGTGTTCATTGCCAAGAAAGGAGCAGCTAGCCTTCCTCCGGATGGCCTCTCCAACCTTGTCTTTCAAGTCCCAGATGAGCAGAAGCAGAGAGAAATGACAGTGTGGTCTTTGAAGTCTGAGTCAGACAAGTTAGCTGTTGGGGCTTCATTCAACTTCGTAGAAGGGAAAATCTATTTTCCTCTTTCTTCTGTGTGTTTTCTGCTGGTTAAGACTAAGGCACATTGTTGCCAAGAATGAGGGGAAATTATATTTCCCACCATTTCTAATCTTCTTGAGTGGAACCAATTTATTTTGTGTTGAATGGGGGTGCTCATAAGCCAAAAGGTAGCCCTGGGACTGGATTGAGATATGAAGGGAAATTGAAGCACAATAAAGCCCCATGTGTGATGGTTTGCACCAGATCCATAATTACCACATAAGATGTTCTTATGTAGACAGGTGCAAGTAATTAAGCAACACATGGACAATTTTTCAGCCCCTTATCCGTTTCCAGGGGAGTTGGGATGATGCCGTGCTCAATAGACAAACCTTTCTAGATGGGATGAGGGAAGAACTCCCCTGTCCAGTCTCAGATGCAACAATTATAATTTAACTTTGTTTCTTTCACTGAGTGTAAAAGTTCATCTATTGTTTCTGATAGGGCTGATTACTTTCTGGAATATTATTCACTATAATACATGATGTACGAAAATTAAAATTATGGTTATAGAAATATTGAAGTATTCAAATTTCAAACTTCTTGGCCTATAGAATTACTGAAAGTGTATTTCACGAATAAATCAATAAAATTAGATGTGAAAAGGGATATTAAAAATAGTAATATCCATTTATTGTTTTCCCCACTATTTGATTTAAACCACCTAACAAGTCTTTGTTTTAAAAATCAAAAAGTTTAGAGAGATTAGAGAATTTGTCTAAGGCCCTACAGCCTTAAGGAGTGGTATTCGAGTCTAGGCACCTCTGAATGTACAGTCTTGGTTCTTATTGACAACCAAATGAACATCCATTGGGCAGCATGTATCTTTAGAAAACAGTTGGAGGTCATAATCAATTGTTGTTGTTAGGTACTGTCAGGTCAACTCTGACTCATAGCAGTCTTAGGTACAAGAGAACAAAACATTGCTCAGTCCTGTGCCATCTTCATGATATTTGAAATTTTTAAGTTTACTCTTGTGGCTATTGTGTCATTACATCTTATTGAGGGTTTCCCTTCTTTTTGCTGACCCTCTACTTCACCAAACAGGGTGTCCTTTTCTAGCAATTGATCTTTCCTGATGACATGTCCAAAGTAAGAAAGCTGAAGTCTCGCCATCCTCATTCCTAATAACAGAGTTTTTCCAGTTTTTCATTAATAGTATTAGCTTAAAATTGAAACTGTAACCTGGGACTGTTTCAAGCATATTGATTAATTAAGGTCCTAATAATATTCCTTCAGTGGAGAATAAAAATACATTATGTGAAGGCCTTGGGTTTTCCTGCAGGCCTCTTATAGGAATTGTAAAATGGATATTTCAAAAATATACACTCTTACTGACAAACTGGCAAGGACATAATAAAAATTAGAGATGATAAATGAAACAGAATGAAAATTTTTAGGATTTTAAATATAAAAATGGCTGTAATTAATAAATCTTCAAATAGTTGTCTCCCACTTAACAACATGAGCTCAAATTCAGTTTTTGCCCAGCAAATACAGATGGAACAATCATATACATATATCTATCTCTATCTCTATGTATATGTTCACACACACACACATACACATACACACACATATATAAAAGTATATTTAAAAAAAAAACCCACTGCTGTCAAGTTGATTCTGACTCATAGTGACCCTATAGTACAGAGTAGAACTGCCTCATAGGGTTTCCAAGGAGTGGCTTGTGGATTATAACTGCTGACCTTTTGGTTAGCTCCTGAACACTTAACCACTGCACCACCAGAGCTCCAAAAGTATATATGCACGCACATAAATACGCACACACATATATATATAAAATCAGTCTTAGAGGCAGTAAAACTAGAATGTTCCATAGAAATGGGATGACGAGACTTCATTTAGCTTACTTTGGACACATCCTCAAGAAAGACCAACCACTAAGAAAGGACATCATGGTTGGTAAAGTAGAAGGTCAGTGAAAACACGGGAACCCTCCAATGAAATGGATTGACAAGATAGCCACAATAATGGACTCAAACATAAAAACAATCATGAAGATAGCACAGGACTGAGCAGCATTTTGTTCTGTTACACATAGAGTTGCCGTGAGTCAAAGGCAACTCAACAGCAACTAACAACTGACAGCAACAACTAGATATATGTGTATCTCCCAGATAGAATCATTTCTTGATCTACCTTCCAGTAATAGAAATTTAATAATATATTTGAAAAGCAAGATCAGATGAAATTAGAGCTCAAAGTTCTGATTCCAACCAGTAGGTCAAATCTATAAAAGCTTTTCGACTGGCAGGTTTATGCAGGATATCCACACCCTCTGTAACTCTTACTAGTGGGTATTTTCAGCAACTGGAGTGGTGTCTAGTGTGGCCATACTCTTCTGCTCCCACCAGTGATGTTATTCACTTACCAAGAGTCAGTTATTTTTCTCACTGAGCTTAATTTCAGTTGTACTTGGCATTGTAACTATGTTATTTTAATTGTATATCACAGAAAATAATAAAACATGAATGTGAAAAAGAGCTTTACTTTTCTTTCTATAAAAATAAAGTGAAATGCTTTGAAAAATTCAATAATTACAAGTTGCTAAAAAAAAGTCACACTGGGTTTTGGCAAAGCATTGTTGAAACTTAGATAAAAACATCATAAAATACAAGAAACATTTTACGCTCAAATTGTTATACAACTATCTTCTTGTACTTTATTGCTCCAATTAAAACAGACTGGAAATTATGAACGATGCAACATGAGTGTGGTGGTAGTTAGAAAGGCCACAGGGAAGTGTAAGAAACTCCAATTAACTGACTGACACTCAAGGAAAGTTCTTACCAAAAGATTAGCAAATAAATGTTCATTTACCTTTTAGGTTGAAATGAAAAGGTTAATGTATGTATGTTTTCGTTTTTTATGGGTTCATACCTGAAATGACTTTTTTAACTAATTATCCAAATACTGGTGAGATACTGGTGGAGCCTCTGTTATACTATTATTTTAAATGACATTTACCCAATTTCAAGACTTAAAATTTTGACACAGCCAATGACTAAATGTAATCCTATCATTGGTTCAATATGCTATTTTGTGTGGACACAGAGTATAAGTTGAGGATCATAAGTGGTTTTAATTTCATTTCCTTGTTCAATGCTTTACCATCATGCTCTCCAAGAAAACATGGATACATACAAATAGGACACATAAATCATGAACTGAATGTTCTATGAACCTTAACCCGCATTGGCCTACATTTCCTCATTATGTACGATATCCCCTGAACATAAGCTAGGCACATTAGGGAATGCATTAATTCTTCTGGGCCAACAGGGTATTACTTACTATCCTAAACAAATAATTTATACAGCTATACAGCACTATGTTGCTCTCAAGAACGAAATGATACCCCAAAGGCCAGAAAGAGTTAGTTAGCTTCCAGAATGCCAAACTGGCATAAACTCAGTTTTTTTATTTGATAAACTCATTTTCAAAAGGAAAAACAAAATGTCAAGTTGCCAAAAAAAAAAAA
>NW_004444159.1:316456-317260 GCF_000243295.1 Trichechus manatus latirostris
CTTAATCGTACAGGTCTCTAACATCTAAGTTTTGGAACTTTATGGCACGGCTGCTGCCTCACAACTGTGGAGCAATGAGATTATCTATGTATGAATTTAGCAACAGCTGCAAAATGGCTGCCACTTACATGCTTGTGTAGAAATTTTTTCCATAAGGCCTGATTATGCCAATGATCCAGTGACCACTGGTTAATTTAATTATCTACAATTACCCTAAAATTCTCAACCACTCCAGTGTGTTCTCATATGAGCAGAATGGAATACACAGGTAGCCCCCAACTTACAACGTATTCGAGTTACGAAGAACTGCACTTAATGAGAGTCAGTTTTTGTTTGTACAACATATCGTTTGTAATTTCCTGATGTTATCATTCTCAGATGTTCACTTGCAGATGTTCAATTTTATGATTTACTCTTCAAAACACTGCTGTATAGATTTAGTTTTCTAAACTAAACCAGGGGCTTCAGTTGCTTGAAAACACGGACCTAACGCTGTTTGCTTTGGTAAAGTCATAGGCAGATTCAGGAAGCAGTGCAATGTTACTGCAAAGTATATAAATAAAAAAATAAAGGACCATACAGACAACTCTTACTAATTTTCTGACCAAAAACATCATCCTCATTTCCAGGGATAATCCGATGATCCAGAACCTTCCAAAAGCAGAGCTATTACCAGAACTGTCAAAATGCCAGCGTCATCCAGCTCTTCATCATTGAAGTAAATTTTTATGATTTGTGTATTTTTTTATGTATGTATAAATGTATTAAAATATATCTGTGCTCTCAATCAGCCAACTTGACCTC
>NW_004444159.1:324444-325272 GCF_000243295.1 Trichechus manatus latirostris
GAAATGTATCTAGATAGGCAGGCAGGCAGACAGACAGACACACAGACAGAGATTTATTCCAAGGAAATGGCTAATACAATTGTGGGGGGCTGGCAAGTCCCAGATTGCAGGTCAGTCAAAAGGCTGAAGAACTTTACTGGCTCATGGGATTGCAAGGACTAGCAAATCCAAAATCAGCAGGTCAGGTGGTAGGCTGGAGACTTTGACAAGCTTATGTCCCAGCGACTAGAAGACTGCAGGGTTGAGAGAGAACGAGTTTTGTCATAAAATCCATTTATATTCTGGATGCAGACCATGCCTCCAAGGAAACTGTTTTTTTCAACTGATTGGCTGATCACTTCATGGAAGGTAAACACATTATATTACATTATGAAAGAGCAACCAGTCCAGTGTCTTGCTAACCACTGAGGATCATAGCCTAGTTAAGTTGACATATGACATTAACCATCACAATTGCCATACCAAAAAGTGAATTGATTAAGATAGGGATTTAAAGAGGAATCAAAAAAGAAAAAAAATATATACATGTCTAAAATTAAAATAAAAAATTTCAGACAGTATAAGCCCAAAGTTTAGTTCTAGTGGTGAGCAGTTAAATTTAGATTCCACATGAAACTACATACAATGGCTAGATTGAACTACGCTGAATACTTACATATCAAGACTCTATGTCACTGTTACCATTTAAGTTTCATAAATTGAGTCAGTATCCCTGTGAGAATATTTTTATAGATACCTTAGATAGATAGATACAATAGATGATAGATAGATATAATAGTCCCATTACAAAATAGTACAAGTTTCTTGTGTGTCTGAAAGAGTATAAAA
>NW_004444159.1:327090-331612 GCF_000243295.1 Trichechus manatus latirostris
GCACTATTTTTGTATTCAAACCAAGGAGATAATCCTTTTTTGGAATGGGTATAAATAAATGCATGGATCTCATTAACCTTGCAGTCCACTATTTTTTTTACTCTTTTTATTTATTTATTGTGGTAAAAATATACCCACCAAAACATTCACCAATTAAACAATTTCTACATGTATAATTCAGTGCCATTGATTGTATCATTCACATTGTGCAATCATTATCATTATCCTTTTCCAAATTTTTCCACCACCATTAATATAAACTCAATACCCCCTAAGCAAAAAAACTTCCCCTTTCCTCCTCCCTGCCAGCTCTGGTAACCACAAATAATCTTTGCTTTCTATATATTTGCTTATTTCATATAAGTGAAATCATACAGTATTTGTCGTTTTATGACTGACTTCTTTTACTCATCATAATGCTTTCAAGGTTCATTCATGTTGTGGCATTCATCAGGACTTCATTTCTCTTTATGGCTGAGTAATATTCTCTTGTATGTTTCCACCTTTTGGATATTGTGAAAGTGCTACAATGAACATTGGTGTGCAGGTTTCTGTTTGTGTTTCTGCTTTCACTTCTTCTATGTATTTTCCTAGGATTGAGGTTCCTGGATCATATTATAATTTGATGTTTAACTTTTTGAGGAGCCATCAATTTGTTTTCCACAGTGGCTGTACCATTTTACATTCTCACCAGCAATGGATGAGGGTTCCAGTTTCTTCACAATCTCATCAACATCTCTTGTTTTACGTTTTTGATCATTATCATTATAATGGGCGTGATGTGGTATCTCATTGTGGTTTTGGTTTGCATCTGCCTGATGGCTAACGATGTTGATCATATTTTCATGTACTTGTTGGCCATTTGAATATCTTTTTTGGTGAAATGTCTGTTCAAGTTCTTTGCCCATTTTTTGATTGGGATGTTTATCTTTTTTTGTTAAGTTGCCCCCCAGTTTTTAGCATGGTTTTTAGTGTGAAATTTTCTTCAATGTCTCTTAGCATCCAGGTGTTTGTGGAAAGAAGACAGATTATTAAATCAACCAAAAGTCTGGTGGTTGATAGAAGGATGATGAGACAAGAGGATAATCAAGGCTACTGTAAAGCAAGTGGTAGAAATGATGGGCCATGATGATTAAACTTGAGACACCAAAAAAGGAACCATGAGGTGTATTATGGGGAAGAAATTAAGAGATTAGGTCAAGGAATGAGTAAAAAACAAACACAAACAGTGAAATTGAAAGCTTGATGGGTAAGCATGTGTAGCCAGAGTGGGATGTCTGAAGTGGTGATTTTAGTGGTGGAATCACTGTAGGTAACAAGTCCAGGGTGAATGTGGCACCGTGTGGCTGATGGGGAGGCAGCTGAAGTTCACTGACCAGGAGGAGATTAATAAACTGAGGAGTTAAGCTGTTGGATGGTTCACCCATATGAACAGAGAATTTACACAAGAAGATGGCAAGACTAGGCAGAGAAGAGGTCATGGAGCCAAGTCCTCTAGGATATTCTCAACGACAGCAGTGGGAAGAGGTAGCATCCTATATTCAGATGGTCTGACCCTTAAAGAAGAAGCAGTTTTAATAAACAGATACAGAAGTAAGGCTTTGGTATTTGACAACCAGAAAGATCACCCTCGGGCAACTCACAGTAGGGCAGATCAGTTGTGGCAGAATGAGCGCATTCACGTGGGAGGCCTGCAGGGGAAATTGAACCCTTGTGGAAAAGGCTGGTATTTTAGTTAAGGAAGATCTCTTCTTAATATACATTTACCTCCTGGACCTAAATGGGGAAAGTTTCTAGTGGCCAGAAAGGTCCCCCCTGGCCACCTAGTGAGCTGAGTGGATTGATATCTCAGAACTTAGGTAAACCATTTCCAACACACTAGCATAAAATAGCACACAGGTTAGGAAACAGTGGGTTAAAATAAGGAGCTGGAGAAGTATTCAGTGCAGGGGCTGAATGAAAATAGTTTCTTTCTGTATTACCTCTGGCTTGGTACTAGGGAAGATGGCCAACTCCATGTGTGATGACTGGGAAACGTTCCTCCCAGGGAAAAGGAGATTCATTGCTAATGATCTGAGGCTTGTAGCAAGCATACTTTGGCTCTAGATCACTGGCAAAATTGCAAGTCAAGGAAGAGTCAATACAGCTCTAAGCCAGTTGTAACCTGTCAGACGCCATCTTTTCTGACAGTACATCTAAATTTATCTCAGTGGAAATGAAGATGCTTTTAGATTTTCGATAAGGACCTGATCTGAGCAATGGACATGTTGCCTCATTGCTTGTGCATAGATGACCAAGCTTAGACAATGCTGTGGATGAATGTGGCTGCTTGTAGGGTGCAGGCGTCTGGGCAGATGGAGAGATAGGCCAGGAAGACTTGCCAGTTTTTTAAGTGATCATCATTTCTACTAGCATGTGTTCAATTATTAATAGGACAGTGACTTAAAACATGATTTTATGGTCTGTATTCACACATAAGTAATTAATCCTCAGCACAATTGTACTCTAAATACCCCTGTAGTTATACCTGTTTGTGACTTTTTTTTTTTTTTTTACAGTCATGGTCTGTAAGATTCATGAAAGCTGGATTCATTTCTGGTTTCTCTTCTTAGCACTTGTGTGTAAGAGGGATTCCTTAAAATTTGTTGAGTGAACGAATTCATGAATTAATGCAATGAGAGGAGCTCGAGATGGGTACAGGAATTTTTCATACATTCTGTTTCTTAAAATTTTTTGTGACAATACACATCTGTATGTCCTTTTCAAAGAATCTTCAATTAGTAAACAGAAAATTAATTAGTAATATCATTAGTATCCAGTGCTTAACAACACAATATATTTATTGCATTTATCACATCTATCACTTCAAAATGTTTTATTGTTATGATATTTTCAACCAAGTTTCCTATGTCCATGATCATGAAAAATTAAAGAAAGAAATCTGGTATCTGTTCAGAAAGTAATAAAGTTTTAGTTTACATCATTCCAAGAGGTAGTGAGGGTAAATGACAGTTTTTAAAGGAAAAAAAATTTTTTTCAAATGTCCTTTAAATTTTTTATCTATGTGTGAACAAATACATTCATATGCAGTTTATTTCCTCCCATTTTTAACAATAATTTTCCTTTAAAAATTTACCAGATACAGTTAAAATTAAATGTTTTCTCCCCCAACAGACATTTAGTCATCAAATTATCATGAGAAGTTTCTCAACTGTGTGTCAACTATATATACTCATATTAGCCAAACAAACAAAAAGTAACAGAATTCAGTTTCTGTTCACGGTAAGGAAAAAATTGGCAACAGATATTGGTGATGGTTGCACAACATGAATAATGTAATTAGTGTCACTAAATAGTACATGTGAAAAATCTTGAATTGGCAAATATTGTGTTATGTCTGGAGCCCTGGTGGCACGATTGTTAAGAGCTCAGCTGCTGACCAAAATGTAGGCAGTTCAAATCTACCAGCCGCTCCTTGGAAACCCTAGGGGCAGTTCTACTCTGTTCTATAGGGCCACTATGAGTTGGAATCGACTTGATGGCAATGGATTTGGTTTTGGTTTGGTGTTATATATATTTTTACAACAATAAAAAAAAAGAATTATGGTTACCTTATGGTTTCAAATGGTTAAAACCAGGTAAGAAATGCAAAGATGCAACAAAATTATTTACTTCACTTTTTCACAAACTGTTTTCTCTTCTCAATCATCCAAATGCTAATTCCATACAGTGCATACAGGTATCACTTCCACAGTCCTAATCACAGATCTAACATAGTTGATATGTGTGTGTATACACAAACATATATACAATGCATACATATATGCACACATACCACACACGTATGTATGTTTCTGTATGTATATATGGTGCATTATTTGGGTATAAGTCACATGTACATGAATGTACCTTTATTGAGAGAATGCTCTATGCTAGTGTGTTAACTAGACATTTTATTAGATGCTGTACTATATTATCTCCTTTAATCATCACACAGCATATGAGAAAATTAGAGCTCATAGTAGCTAAAAAAACTACCTGGAAAATGTTGCATTTTTGACGTCGCTCAAATTTCAAGACAATGTTTTTAATAACTATGCTACACTAAGGAGCCCTGGTGGCATAGTGGTTAAAGTAAATGGCTACTAACCAAAAGGTTGGCAATTGGAACCCACCGGCTACTCTGTGGGAGAAAGATTTACAGCCTTGGGAAACCCCATGGGGCAGTTCTACTCTGTCCTACAGGGTCATTATGAGTTGGAAGCGCCTCGAGGGTACACAACAGCAACAACAGCTACACTAAACAGTAGTTGATCAAGAATGGTTTGTATGTAAATGTATTTTCATATAAAAGAGAATATTTACTGACAAGAAACAATTTTCATATCTATGGGGGAATGAGAGGAAGGAAGCTACGTGTAAATTGTCTTTAATAATGTTATTTATAAGAACTAATACTTAACAAGAGAATAGAAATTGCCAATTTTACAATTTTATCTCTCTTGCAACCATTTGAGATCAT
>NW_004444159.1:332640-344516 GCF_000243295.1 Trichechus manatus latirostris
CAGGACCCTCTGTGCAGAGTTTTAAAAGAATGTAGTTGCTGTGTGGTCCATTGGTAAGATGTGTTGATGCCATGAAACGGTCTCAGGGGACCACATTATTATTGGAAGAGTCTATATTCACATGGAAATTATTTCCTGGATTAAATTTTTTAAAGGTCAGGAGATTTGCAAACCAAAAATTTATGTCTCAGTTTCTTAGAAAAGCTCCTTTAGTATCCAAATCCACAAGCCAACACTAGTAGAATGAAGTTATTTATTGCCTGGATGGCATAATCAAAATAACAATGACTTCTTTTTTCTAACCACAAATGGAACAACAATAGATATTGTTTGAAATATTGATATATTGAAAATGCATTTTTAAATAGAGAAAACGTGTTAGAAATGAGCAGTGGTCAGTCCTTAAAATTAGATAAATTGAAATTCTGAACTTCTGAATTAATTTTTATTGAATCTGCAATGTGGTCTTCTTTAAATCCCTTAACTCTTGCATGTCAGTATCTTCAAATGTCTAATGTTAACTTAGGCCAGCGGTAATAATGACAATAATTTTTAATTGTAGTAGGTACTAATACATCGATCCATGTGTTCCTATCAGGTGTCCTGGGAAGTATACAGGTTATTAATACCATTTTGCAAGTGACGAAACAGAGAACCAGTAACTTTCCCGTGAGGCACATAGAAAGAGGCAGAGCTGGAAGAAATCAAGATGTCCTGACTTCAGGTCCAATGTCCTCATTAGATCATGCTCCAGAAATATTAAGAGATGATATTATGATATTCTAAATAAAACTATCATCTTGTACTGTAAGGCTACCACCAGCTGTCAGTTGTCTAATAAGGAAACATGAGAATATAGCCATTGAAAAAAATCCACAGATAAGTGTAAAAATACTAATTTTTACAATTTGCTTCAACAATTTGCACAAAAATCAATAGAACTTTAAAAATTTTTCCCAAAGCAGTGTACTAAGCACTGTTGGGAAAGTAATGGTTAATTTGATATATAATCCCCTTTAAAGAACTTGCAGCAATGTAAAGTTATTCATTTTTCTTTGTCTCAAACTATTCTCTGATGGAGTCAAATATTAACTCAGGAATCAAAAGGGAAAACCAGAAATCCAAATAAAATAAACAAACTGTGAAAAGCAAGAACAAAACACCTCGCATCTGATAAACATCACTGTTTTGGGTCTAGCATCATGCTAGGTTTTTGTGTCATTACATACGCTGTGTCAGAACATTATATATATTTACTGTTCCTATAGAGAACTCAGAACATTGAAGAATAAGGGAATTTTGAGCAAGGTAAAGACTACGATGTAATGAAAAGAATGAAGACATATCTTCATGTCTTGCAAGGACAGACTCAACGTGTTGCAATCCAGGTAAGTGATTTGGCATTTATTAGCTCATTAATTTCTTTAATTTACCTTTAGGAGGGCAGTATGTGTTCATTTATATTTTATTTATATGCCATGTCATTTTCTCCTAAAATAGAGAATTTTCAAAATTCCACATTTGTCAAAAAGTTAAAAGTTTTTTTGTGTGTGTGCTTTGGTTTTGTTTATCACAGTTGTGCTTCCACTGAGTATACAGAAAGCCACAGGAGAATGTCATTCCCACCCTAATAACTCTACAGTGACACTTGGCAAAACCATAGGCTGCTGGATGAGGAGCAATAAATCTGCTCATGGCCAGCACTAATACAAAGATATAAGGACGGCCAGGAATACTGAAAAAGAGAATCACCCCTGAGACTCAGGTACAAGAGCCAACCTAAGACTGAGACTGGAGTAGGAAAACCAAGAATCACTCTTGACCCTACCATGAGGCTATCACTGTGCTACATGTGAAACCCTAGAGTGTTATTTGAAGGTTGATTTAGATTATTTAAAAATGTATATTGTAAACCTGAGGAGAACTCCTAAAAAAATTTTTTTGTAAGATTTTACCAAATATAATAAAAGACAATGTATCACAGAACCAAAAAGCTTAGAGAAAACATGTTGTTAGGTGCCTTTGAGTCAGTTCTGATTCACAATGACCTCATTTACAACACAATGAAACACTGCCCAGTCCTGAGCTATCCTCACAATCATTGTCATGCTTGAGCCCATTGTTGCAGCCACTGTGTCAATCCATCTTGTCTAGGGTCTTCCTGCCTTTTGCTGACCCTCTACTTTACCAAGTATGATGTCCTTCTCCAGGGACTGATCCCTCCTGATAACCTGTCCAAAGTAAGTGAGACAAAATCTCACCATCCTTGCTTCTGAAGAGCATTTTTGCTGTATTTCTTCCAAGATAGACTTGTTCATTCTTTTGGCAGTCCATGGTATAGTCAATATTCTTTGCCAACACCATGATTCAAAGGCATCAATTTCTCAAAACAGGCAGGACAAATACAAAGAAAAATACAGGTAGGTACACAGCATAGGCAAACTGCTGATAACCCAAGATAAAGAGAAAATCTTCAATTCAACTAGAGATAGACACATTATATGCAGAGGAACAAAGATAAAAAGAGAGAAGACTTCTTGCCAGAAGCTATGCAAGCCAGAAGACCTTGAGACACATCTTTAAAGTACTCAAAGGAAACTGTTGCCTACAATTGTATACCCAGTGAAAATACCTTGCAAAAATGAAGGTTAAATAAAAACTTTTTTAGGCAAACAAAAGTTGAGAGAATTCATTGTCAGCAGACCTGCATTATATGACAAGTTAGCAGAAGTTATTTAGATAGAAGGAAAATGACGAGTTGCATCTACACAAAGGAACAAAGATCTCCAGAAATAATAAAGTTGTGGGTAAATATAAAAGACATTTTTCTTATTGTTAATCATTTTAAAGGATAATTGTCTAAACCAATATAATAGCAATGTATTGTGAGATTTATAACATATGGAGAATTAAAATATATAATGCTAACAAAATGACAGCAGAAGTGGGTGGGGAAGGAAATTCTACAGTGGTATGCTTCTTTCACTATACATGGTTTACTATGAGTTGATGGTTGTTTCTGATAAGGTAAAGATGTATATTGTAAACTATACAGCAACCACTAAAAAATAAAATAAAAAGTATACAGCAAATAATCCAATAGTGGTGATAAAACAGAATCATAAAAATGCTCTAATATTCCTAAAGAAGCCTATAAAGAAAGGAAATTGTACAGAAACAGGAAAAACAGAAAACAAACAGTAAGATGGTAGAATTAAACCCAATTCTGTCATTAATAATGTTAAATGTATGTGGTCTAGGTACTCCAATTAAAAGGCAGAGATTTTCAGATGGTATAAATAAGCAAGAGCTAGCTATAAACCCTCTGAAAGAAAGCTATTTTAAATATATATTTTTACTTCATGGATTATTAAAAATAAAAAGATGGTAAAATAACATTTACTAAGCTCATTCCAGGTGCCATCATCTATTAATCATCTACTGACAAAATTAAAGTGAAATGGTTCTATTATTCATGTTTTTCAATCAATAATCTGTGATACTTTTGAAGTGATTAAATAAATGGATGAGATAAGATTTAACATTATAATCAAATTGTATTTTTAAAACTCAAAAGACATTTGTCAAGTACATATAACTCCTTTACTTATACCGTCAATGGAAACATGATGTCTCTTCAGACTTTTAAATAGGAAAGCTCAAACAAGGTTTTTAGTTCAAGCATTTTTGTAAATCAAAAATAAGTTCTTCAAGTCCGAAAGACTTGGGAATATAAATTAGATAAACCATACCCTAAGGTAAGATGCACATAAGCACAAAAGCTTTTGCACAATAAAAAGCTACTATTATTCTCCTAACATATAGGAAAATAATGAGAATAGCCTCAACAGTGTCTTGCCTTTATGCCTATCTATTGATAAGATCCTATTGTCTTAGTGTCTTTATTTGGAGCTATTTATGTGTAATTAATTAAATGCTGCCTTTAACCCTCATGCAGGAAATCCTGGGGTGTGTTCTCGGCAAGAATCTGTGGGGTTTATGCTTGGACAGAACCTGAAAGGTTGCTGGATATATGCACAAAAGTTTGAAACTGCTAAGAAGAATGATGTATAAACAAAGCCAGACCCAAAGCATTGTTATTTTTAATTACGGTTGGCATCACATATGGCTCAGATGTCTCAAAGGCACATCAAAGTCCATGTATGCAGATCTTATCTTCCCCAGAAACTCGCTTCGCTTCCTCTAAGTTAGTGCCAATGATTTTTATGCTGCTACTCACACTAGCAATATTCTTAATTCCAGGCATTTCTTTGGGTCCCATCTCCAACCTCCAATCAATCATCAAGTTCTCCAGACTTAATGTCCTCAGTATTTATGATACTGGTACGATTCTTTCTCTTGCTACTACCATTTTCCCCAGTATTTGTCACCAAAACTATTACACCATTTTTCTAATTGGTTCCCCTGTATTTATCTTTTATATGTTCTTGTTGTTAACTTTGTCCTCTTCACAGCTGCCTGAATACATAGGAGTATATCACTCTTTTGCTTGAAATCCTTTAAAAGTTTCTTGTGATCTATAGGACAAATGCTAGCCAGCTACCCTGGTCCAGGAGGCCCTGCATTATCTTGCCCCTGTCTTCCTCTCCAGCCCCACTTCCTACTACTCCCTGCCACACACATTATGCACCAGAAACAAATACCACGGTGTCCACACGCACATGCACGCGCTCATACACACACTCACACGTGGACATACACATACACACACACCATCCACTGTTTCTTACCTCTTTGTCTGTGTACTAGTTCTGTCCCAACTCCTTGGGATAATTCTCCAATCATCCTTTAGGATTCAGTTCACACACAATGCCTCCAGAATGCATGAGCAGTCTTTCCTCTGCGCCCTCCTCTGCACCATCATAAGGCACATACCTTGTAATCATACCTTGTAATTACAGGTTTTGTCTTTCTTCCTTATTAGAATGTAAGCACTTGAAGGGATGAAACTATGTAGTCATCTTTTGTTTACCCACAATGCCTATCTTAGTGCCTGATGCATAGTAGACAGTCATAAGTACTTGTTAAATATTTGAATGTATAAATTGTACGGTATTCATCACTTAAACATGCACTTAAGCTATATTTTTTGCATTATGTCAGTATAAAATTATATTTGCAAATTTTTTGACATTCCTTGCAGAGAGATGTGGTCTATGGCTCTTCTGTTTGGAATTAAGCAGACTTTTGTCATTGATTTAACCACTAGAGTATAGGAGACGTGATCTTATGTGACTTGCGAGGGTAGAAAATAAAAGGTGACTCACCTTTGCCTTGCTTACTGGAATACTTGCTCTTAAAATCTTCTTTATCAAGTAAGCAGTTTGCCCCTGAGGCTGCCATGATATCGGGAAACTCGATGTGGCCCACACAAGAGATCTGTCATAAAGATGGGCTATGAGACCACATGAAGAGAGAGAAAAACATGCCCAGGCAGCCCCAGCTGCTCCAGCCCATCTCCACCACCTCTGTTCAGGCCCCAGATGCTCTCTGTCTCCAGCTGCACTGGAGATCCTGAGCCAGCGCAGCCTTGCTCATCCCTTCTAAAATTTATGACACTAAAATATCAGAAATTGAGAGAACTAATACCTTAATTGTTGCTGGTGTAAACCACTAAGTTTTGAGATGATTCAGCAATAGGAAACTGTAATGTTTGTTTTAAGAATAAAGAAAATAGATTATTAAATTTAGAATTAATTAATCTTTTTAAATTAAATATTTAGTTAATTACATTTGGAAGAAAGGCTTGATGATCTACTTCCAAAAAATCACTCATTGATTTTCTGACACCGGTGGGGTCACCATGAATCAGAATGGACTCAACTGCAACTAGTGATAATTAAATTGAGTAATCTTTTCATTTTTAAGTATTACAGACCCACACACATATACATAAAATTGTTACAGGAGAATACTGTATACCAACTACCAATGATACATTGTTCTGAACTATTTTACAAACAATTTTTTGAGAGATAATTTACAACTTATTTTTATACTTTTCATTTCCAAAAAAGGATATGGTACATCATTCTTTGGGCAACTGGGCTCCTTTTGTTACCATTATTCTGTAGCAATCAGAAATTAAGAAAGGACTATAGTCATATCTTCTTAGCATTAAGTTTCTGGACTATGACCCACTGAAGACTTCTGTGTACAATACAGTGACCTAAGGAGAAAGATTCTTGATGTCAGACATCCAGATACGTAGAGAGAAGCAGAGCGAGAAGACCATGACCCGAGACAAACTTTCTGACCCACAGGATACATCAGTAAGCTGGTCACCAAGTCCAGTGATGAAGGGTTAGATCCTCAGAATCCTGGAAGACAAGAATGAGGCTGGAAAAATAAAACGGGATAAAATGCATGTGGAATTCATTTACCAAATCGAGCCCTAAGAGACTACCTAAACCAAAACATCTTATGGGACTTTCCTTATCTTCCCTAATATAACAATCCTCTAGGATCTGGAGGTCTGACTTTCAGCAGCTTTTACCTGTCTGACTGCAGCGTGAATTCACAAGAATATTGTGAAATTTCAACAAAGTATGTTGATATATATTTCTATGCTAATAATTGTGATTTTTGATATTCAAGTCTACTCTATGCTACAAGTAGCAAATGAACATACAGAACAGAGATTTCTAAAGAAATAAACCCTAATAATAGGAGACAGGCTGAGATACTGATGCTGAAGGAAAAATCAAAAATAGTGAAAAGTAGACATAAAATGTTGACAGTATAGTAAGATGGTATAAACAAACTCTAATGCTTTTACTTACATATGGCACTGTCTGTAAATTATACTGGAACCACAGGAGAACTACATTTGAAAGAGAGAATAAATGGAAAAATGAGGTTGGGAAACTCAAGGCCAAAGAGAAATATCTCCCCCAGCATGAAGGATGAGGACTACAATCCATTTTAGCTAAGTTCAAGGAAGTATAGGCACAATCAAGTTTTATTTCAAGAAATAATCTAATTCAACGGGGTTCATTTTTAAAAACGCTTTTTCTCATTAATGTCCAAGTAAAGCCAGGTGATGGACCAACAGCACAGTGCAATGCAAGACAACGGGAATCAGAACTGGAAAAGTGCTGGCAGAAATCCAGTAAGTGTGGATGGTTCCCATCCTACAGGCTGGGGTATGGGTCTACGTATTCCCAGAGACTCAGAAAGGAGAGAGTAATGGAGAAAGAGCTGGTTCCAAATGAATTGGGCCTTTGCTTAAGAATTCTCATAAAGATTTTGTTAAGAGTTTTGTTACTCAATTTAAAGTATTAAAATATAAGATAAAAAAAAGCATAGGTCAGTTTTTAAAACTCTTGACTTAGTGTTATGGATTGAATTTTCCTCCCCAAAAATGTGTTAAAATTCTAACCCTGAACCTGTTTGGAAATGCTGGTAGTCCCCGATTTGTGACAGGGTTCCATTCCAATAACTCTGTCATAAATTGGTTCTGATGTAAGTCGAATATCTCTTTTTTTGTTTGTTCTTTAGTTTTCATTATTACCTTTTATTATCAGTATCTTTATTAATCCGATCTTTACCTTTTATTATCAGTATCTTTATTAATCTGATCTTTATTTGTTTTGAAGGGTTGGAAACATTACATATAAACTTACGGATATAATATATACATAAAAAATACTCAAATTATAAAAATTTACTCCGACGATGATGAAGAAGAGTTGGACAACACTGGCGTTTTGTCATTTGCGGCAGTCACTCCACTTGTGGAAGGTTCTGGCTCTTTTGGATTATTCCTGGAAGTGGTGGTAGTGTTTCTAGTCAGAATATCAGTAAGACTTGTCTGAATTGTACTTCTCTTTTCTTCTTCATATATTTCAAGGTAACATCTCACTGCTTCCCGAATCTGCTTCTCAACTTTAGCAAAGCGATCAGCATTTTGGTCCATGTTTTCAAGCAACTGATTTAGTTTAGAAAAGACTCCAGCTAATCCTTTCACCGTAAAATTTTTTGATAACTCCTCTCCTTTGTTTTCCCCATTATTTCTTTCTTCTTTAGCATTTCTTTCCTCTTCAAAATCCATTAAATCTTTATCTGTCAATTCCCCTTCTTCTTGATCTATGAGTTGTTCCACATCGGCAATATCAAGTTCTAAATTCAGCATTCTTGCTATATGGACAATTTTCACTTTTTCAACCAATCTCTTTCATCATATTATCCTGATCAAATGTTTAGAGTGTGTTCACATAGCTCAGCAATTTTTTCCAAATCCCGTGCATGCAATTTTCCATAACTTTCTCCCAGGAAGATGCAGTGTTCCCAATACACTTAAGAATATTATAATTCTTCCAGAAATCGTGTAATGTTACCGTACCTCCATCTGCTGCAGCTGCTGCCTGATCAAAAGTAATCCATAGGTAGCATGCCTTGAAAGTGGTAATTGCACCTTGATTTATAGCCCAAATCACAGCTGTCATATTGGAAGGTAGGGAAAAAAAAAAAAAAGATGGACAGAAGTGTGGTTCATCCTAATTCTAATACGTCATAAATCAGGGACCACCTGCAGTGGTTTTCTTTTGTTATGTTAATGAGGCCACACCAGAGTAGAGTGGGTCTTAAACCTAATTACTTATTAGTTACAAAAAAAGTAGAATAGACACAGACACACAAGGGGAAGATAGATGCCAAGGATAGCCAAAGCATGCCAGAGAATGCCATCGAAGGACCCTGTCCTAGAGCACATGCCCTGATTTAGACTTTTAGCCTCCCAAACTGTGAAGCAATAAATTCCTGTTCTTTAAAGTCACCTACTTGTGACATATTTTGTTACAATAGCACTAGGTGGCTAGAACATTTTGTAAAGCCAGAGTTACTCAAGTGCTGCCAGGTTTGAGTTCTTTGCTTCCAAAGAATGTCAAGCAATTTCTGGATGCTGTATTGCCCAGCATGCTTTCTTAACATCTTTCTTCTCGTTTCTTTACAAAAAGTTTTTCCAGCTTCGTGGGGTTCTGGTGGAGCTGCTCATGTGAGTTTCCATGCCCCTGCCACATGGTAGGTACGTTTGCAATGACTAATTAATGGATAGGTATGCAATCAATGCCAGGCAATTCTCCAAGATTGATTAGAGATATTTAGAGTGAGAAGTAATTTTCTGCTGGAGTTGCTAAGCTAGGAGGATGTGAGTCTGCATCTGTGGGTGGTTGCTCTGCCTGCCATGCAGAGAGCTGGCCTGGAGAATCGACCAAGAAAAGTTGGGAGAATGGACAATCAGTGGCCTGATGACATCACTTGACCCCCTTGATCCAGCTTTCCTGAGGAGCTAGCTCCATGCTTCCTAGGTATTGATCTAACTAAATTCCATTCTTCTATTTTGTTTGAGCCAACTTAAATTTATATCACTTGAAACTGAAAAACAAACAAACAAAAACTCTTAACTACTTCAAGTGGCAATTGTAGAAAACCAAGGAGGTCTCAGGGCTAACATGGGTTCAGACAACTATAACATTTGGGGCCAGGCTGGGGTCCAACATTTTTCAAAGTGGTGATCTCTACAGGGCATCCATTATGTTACTGCTTAGTTCAATTGATGCTCTTAATGATGGACCCCAGACCTGAAGCAAACAAACAAAGCCTTTAAGAAAATATAAACACAATAGCCCTTGTTCCTAGAAGATAAATTGCTATTTCAGTCATCATTACATCCCATACCCAGCCTACCATCTATTCCATAAGAAGCCTTAGATGGTTTAATTTCAGTGTATACTTAATGTATTTTACAAATATTGTGATCAAAGATAGTTAAAATAAATCAAATTTTGATGTTTGATGGGCAGCAGTTCAACTATGTGGTTTACTTCATTTCTTGAAGATGATGTGTATATAGTTCATAAGGGACCATTTGGGAGGTAACACTTCTTATTCCAGTTCTTTAAAATAACTAATTCACCGTCCAGGCAACATAGTCAGAAGCACCACGCCATCCCTCCACAGCAAATATCAGAAAAACTAAGTCAAACAGTCACACTTCAATCCTGAAACCCGAAGCACCAAATGAAGAGATAAAGAACTCAGCCAAGCACTGAATGGAATAAGAAACTGACCAAGAACAGAGAGCGAGGAGAGATACATGCAGATGTCGCCTATCAGCTACTATAGCATGGATCCGCCATCTTGGACTCCTATTGGAGATCAGCGAACAGGTGGTATGAGAAAGCAGCTTCACGGAACTTCCAGCAGGAGACAGAACAACTGGTAACAAGTGATATAGGCTTTCCCACCCCCCACTCTTCACTCTTTTTCACTCCCACTTAGCCTCTTCTTTACTCCCACACAGCCACAGTCTCTTGGCCGGGAAGCACCAACTTCACCCTGGTGTTGCTTGGATTCCACCTGCCCGCACTGGCCGACTCCCTGAGAGCCTTTTGTTGGCTGCTGGTGTTGCTTTTTTCTGCTTCTTTACATTAATTCCTTACCTCTCATCACCTACCCCTCCTTTCTCTCAAATACCTGGCTCCATGCACCATCTTTGCTTCTTCCTGAAAGGCTGCAAAACACCTCTGGACTGTGAAACTGCTTCCCAGCCCATGCTGCCATGCTAGTGGGACCCCCGGGGCTTTTCTGTTTGTTTGTTTGCTCTGACTTGTTCTGTTTTGATTTGTTTGTTTGTTTTCTTTTTCTTTTCTTGGATTGGGAGCCCCTTTTAGCCAGGCAGTGCCACGTGGCTTGGAAGGTACTTCCTTAGTCTGCACAGACACACAGGGACATCCCTGGGGGCATTTCTTTTTTCTGTTTTCTTTTTCTTTGGTTTCTTTGTTTCGTTTTCTTCTCTCTCTTATTCCCTTTTTGTCTTTCTTCATTTCCAGTTTCTTGATTTATTCATGTTTTTTCTTTTACCCTTTTTCATTTTTGTTTTTCTCCATTTCTCAGTCTCTCATTTCTCCACTCCAATAGCAAGCTCCCCTAGCACTCTTTTCTGTTTGTGTGGATTTTTTTGGCTCCTGTTACTCTCTCCTTTCTCTCAACTTTCCCATACCCATCTTAGCTCCACAATCACAATCTACCCCCTCCTTCCTGCCTACCTGCATCGTGCACTGAACATCACACTCTCAAGCAGCACTGGCACGGCCTTCTGGAACCTGCCCAACACTGATTGACAGTCTGCATTGTCAGCCCTGGTATGTGCCACAAACAACCCGTCCAGCAACTCCTCTTCAGCTAGACCTGCCCTGCTGTACCATACCTGAGTGACTGACCCTGCACATTGAAGAAGGAGGTGAAAAGTATCATGCCCACAGACGAGCAAACAACAAAGAATGCACAGCCCACCTGCTCAGACATAACAAAATAAAACAAAAAAGCAGAATGAAACAAGCAAATCTAAATCAAAAAATGAGGAAAATAACCACTGGATGCCCTGAAGACAGCAGGCAATATCAAAACATTTACAAAAACAGGACAGGATGGTTCCGGTAGGTGCCCAAAATAAAACACCAGATGACCTTCCAGCAGAAGAAAATGCACTAGACCTAACTAATAGGGAATTCAAATCTTTAATATTCAGAATTACCCAAGAGTTGAAGCCAAAAGCAGACAAAAATGAGGAAAAAATAGACAAATTCATGGAAAAGGCAGAGAAATGGAAAATACAAACAAAAAATGGAAGAATTCAAGAAAATAATACAGGAACAAAATGCTAAAGTAAATTCACAATTAGAAATCATACAAAAACAACAATTAGAAATCCAAAAGATAAACTACAAGATTTCAGAAATGACAGTGTCATAGAAGGGCTGAGGAGCAGGTTTGAAAAGATGGAAGATGGTATCAGCGAAATTGAAGACAAACACTTGGATACAACTCTGTTTGAGGAAAAATCAGAAAAAAGA
>NW_004444159.1:346756-371790 GCF_000243295.1 Trichechus manatus latirostris
TTGGAATAGTTTGGAAAAGGATAGTAAGAATAGCAACACAACTGTAAGAATGTAATCGATGTCACTGAATTATACATGTAGAAACTTTTGAAATGGTGTAACTTTGGCTATGTATATTTTCACCAAAAAAGTCAGGAAGGGATAGTGTTGACTTCGTGAGGTTGTTAACCAACGTCATAAAACAATATGTGTACTGACTGTTTAATTAGAAACTATTTGTTCTGTCAACCTTCATCTAAAGTACAGTAAAAAAAAACTAATTCACTTCAACTTATGAAGAATATATGGTTAATAAAAAACCAGATATTGACATCCTATATTCTTCGCCTAACTTATTTAATGCAAAATGGCTCTTTATTTATTACTATATCTATATAATTTCTTTTTCAATGACAACAGTAATATAATCAAAAAGACTCTGGTAACAAAATGTTTGTCCACTATTATGCACTTATCTGTATGCAATATTTCAGGAAAACATTTAAAAATATTATAAAATCTTTTTACTTAATAATTTCCTATGACTTTTTCAATTCATAATATTTGAAGAGGTAGTGAGAACTCTCATATTTTGGGATAATCTCTGGATATACAGTGCTAAAGTAATTCTACAAACGTTGGAGAACTAAACAGACAGAATGTTGAGCTCAGCAATGATTAGACATTGAAACAGTTGGGTAAGCTGTATTTAACTAAAGAGAAAAATATGTAGTAGCACTTTCAACTACCTAAGGAAGGCTAGAAACCAGTTAAAAAAGTATTAACAAAAGTATTTATCAAATCTGGTTTTAAAAGAATAAAGAAAGCATTTTTTATCTATGTTTTTCTAATTATGGGTGACTAGAATATATGCCTTCCTAAATAATAGGCCACATAATTTTCTGACTCAGTTTATTTTTCTGGCAAGTAGATTTTTGTGATTCTTAAAAGCATATTATGGACAGAATTTGAGGCTTTCAAATTCATGAAAAATAAATTCATAAGGAAGTAAGGATGAAGTGAAGTTCCTTTTGTACTTCATTGTCTGTATGATGATGCCAGTAGTTGAGCTATGCAATTAAATAACAATTTCTTACATCTCTGTTGTCCTCTGTTTTACAAAGCCCTCTCAACATATATCCACTTGTTTCTTATATAGCCTTGTGTAAATGGGAATTGTTTCCATTTTGCAGATGAGGTAATTGAAACTAAATGAATAATTTCCCCATGCCTCTTAACTCTATTTCATAGAGGAATTTGATGTGCTTTAAATCAGCAAATGTTATAATTTATTATGTATACAGTAGTGAGCTGACTACTGCAGAATATGTAAACATGAAGAAAACCCACTTTCTGGTTTTATGTAACAAGCCCTCTAAAAGGAGAGGTGGAATGAAAGAAATTGATGAAAACTGTATTAAAAACACAAACTCTTAGGGTTTGGAGTTAACCACATTCTCGTCTGTTTGAAAGGCTCATAAAAAGACTTACGTTTGAATTAGGTCTTTAAAAATAGGTCATATTATTTCCTTAATTACATTTAAAAAATAGAAAAGTACGAAGGATAATGATAGATAGTTGCTGTTGAGTCGGCCCCTGACTCATTGTAACCCAGTATACAATGGAACTATAAAGGCTGCCATCCCTATGATCAGATGTGAATAGGACTGTTTAGAGCCATAGGGTTTTCACTGACTGAATTTCAGAAGTAATTGCCAATTCTTTCTTCCTAGTCTACCTTAGTCTAGAAGCTCTGCTGAAACCTGTTCAGCATCATTGCAACATTCAACCTTACACTGACAGACAGGTGATGACTGTGTATAACGTGCATTGACTGGGAATTGAACCTGGGTCTCCCCATGGAAGGCAGGAATTCTACCTTGTATTCTAAATCCAGCTCCAGCATCATAATAAAAGACCTCTGGTAATATTCAGGAATATTCAGTCTTTTACCAGGCCTCTTGCTTAGTTTTCTTTGACATTGCTAGAGGAAAGAACTGCATACACATGTAAACATAAAACACGAGTGTTTATATTGATAGTCTTCCTTTTGATTGAAGTGATGTAAGTTGGTTTAATCCAGGGCTAACAAGTTCCCAGGAAGTTAGACATAAGAATCACCTGGGGATCTTGTTGAAATGTAGATTCTGATTCAGTATATCTGGGGAGGAAATGCAATTTCTCAGCAGGGAACTTGTTTGAAATGCAAATTCTCAGCAGAAGTTCCAAACAGAACGAACCAGTTTGAGCTCTGGTTTAGTCTTCTTTGAAATCTTCTTTGATTTTAGGTTTCAGAAGACAAATCAGGAGGCGGGGCCAAGATGGCGGAGTAGTCAGAGGCTTCTGGTGGACCCTCTTACAACAAAGACCCAAAAAAACAAGTGAATCAATTATATACGAGAATCTCGGAGCCCTGAACATCTAAGACAAAGTTGAGCAACCAGAATGAGTGGCAGGGGAAGGGAGAGACTGTTCGAAGCAGCGAGGAGTTGCCAGACCTGACCTGGTGAGAGCCTGAGCCCATCAGGCCTGAGCAGCTCATGGGTGAGCAGTGAGGCAGGCAAGCAGCAGTGCTCGGGAGGTGTATTCTGCACCGGGAGAGACCCAGCTGCAGAGTCTACTCGGCCACCCAGAACCAGTGAGAAGCAGCCCTAGGTTCGTGAGAGATAAGTACTTGCGTATAGTCTACCGTGTGGATCAAAAACATCCCCCTTAGGGAAAAACCTATCTCCCATTTACCTACCCGCTCCCTGCTTTGCACTGGGTCCTGGACCAGCTTCAGCAATTGCCAAGTGCCCTGGGCCAGAATTAGGATCTGTCACATGCCCTGAGCCATTATCCATGCCTTGGAGAGTGAACAAATTAACAAACGGGTAAAAATAAACTGCTGGCTCCCCTAAGCCAGGAACCCAGGGTAGGCATAGGTCCTTCGCCTAGGCAAAGGCATAAGGGATCCACGGACTTTGAGTGCCTTACCACCTGCAGAGACTTGTGTGGGCCCATTTCAACAACATAGGCCCTCATTACAACAGGGTATATACCTGAAGTCTTAACTTTTACTGTTTCAGCTGTGAAGGGGCAGGTTCGTAATATTTGACACTGCTCTGACCATTAAGCAGGGTCTTCACCTACCCATATCAGGGGCCTGAGGACTGGTGGCTCCACCCACACCACCTAGCCACCTGCGATAGTGGCCCAAGAATAAGAGGTGCCCTCCCAGTCCTTACACCCAACAGCACTGGGTGCTCATAGTCCAGCTGCAAAAGCCACCCACCTATGTGCTCTAGGCAACAGGGACAAGCCTTCCTCCTGGACACTCGAGGATGGCCACCAGCCCTGTGCCATGCTCAGAGTGTGTCCCCCTGCTGCAGCCAGATGTCGTGCCTATACCAATCAACGATGCCTGTCTAGGACTGTAAGTGAGAGCCTACACCACACACTTGGTGGCTATCTACCTGGGCACCTAAGCTGAATCCATACAGGAGGAGTGGGCAGACTTCTGAGCTCACATGCCTAGTAACAGATCTAACCACCTGGTGACAGGACATTAGACCTTCAAAGGTGCCAATAATCAAACTAGCTCATATGAGCAGCCTATTTGTGCATATCAAAGCAAAACAAGAAGCTAGGACACAGCAAACATAAAATAAATAAATATAATAACATTGATGGCTCAGAGACAACAGTCAATATCAAATCACATAAAGAGGCAATCCACGATGGCTTCAGCAAGCTCCCAAAATAAAGAATCTAGAAGTTTTCCAGAGGAGAAAAATTTCTTGGAATTACCAGAACCAGAATATAAAAGATTAATATACAGAACTCTTCAAGAAATTAGGAAGGAAATTAAGCAAAACACAGAACATGTAATAGAGGAAATTAAAAAGATTAGAGAAAAGCTTAATGACAAATTTAACAGGCTGCAAGAATCCATAGACAGCAATCAGAAATCCAGAAGATTAACAATAAAATTTCAGAATTAGACAACTCAGTAAAAAGTCGTAGAAGCAGAATTGAGGCAATGGAAGTCAGAATTAGTGAGACTGAAGATAAAGCACTTGACACCAACTTATTTGAGGAAAAATCAGATAAAAGGATTAAAAAAATGAAGAAACCCAAAGAATTACATGGGACTCTATCAAGAGGAATAACCAATGAGTGATTGGAGTACCAGAACGGGGGGATAACAGAAAACACGGAGAGAATTGTTGAAGATTTGTTGGCAGAAAACTTCCCTGATATTGTGAAAGATGACAAGATATCTACTGAAGATGCTCATTGAACCCAACACAAGGTAGATCCCAAAAGAAAGTCACCCAGACATATTATAATCAAACTTGCCAAAACCAAAGATAGAGATTTTTAAGAGTGGCTAGGGATAAATGAAAAGTCATCTACAAAGGAGAGCCAATAAGAATATGCTTGGACAACTCAGCAGAAACCATGCAAGCAAGAGGACAATGGGATGACATATATAAAGCCTTGAAGGAAAAAAACTGCCAGCCAAGAAATACACATGCAGCAAAACTGTCTCTCAAATATGATGGTGAAATTAGGGCATTTTCAGATAAACAGAAGTTTAGGGAATTTGCAAAAACCAAACCAAAATTACAGGAAATACTAAAGGGAGTCCTCTGGTTAGAAAATCAGTAACATCAGATAACAATCCAAGACTAGAACACAGGACAGAGAAACCAGACATCAGCCCAGATAAGGAAGCCACAAAAATAAATCAAAGCTAAAACACGGAAAATAGGGAAACAGATATCAAGGTGTAAAAGATGACAACATTAAAACAAAAAAGAGGGACTTAAAAAATGTAGACATAGACTTTGCATATGGAGAGAAAGTCAAGGCGATATAATGAAATAAAAGACTGGTATAAACTTAGAAAAATAGGGGTAAATATTAGGGTAACCACAAAGGAAACTAACAATCCTACAAGTCAAAATAAAAAACAAGAAAAATATAAAGACTCACAAACACAAAATCAACACAATGAAAAAGATGAAAAGTAAATACATAAAGAAAAACAACTCGGAACAGAAAATTAAGTGGAACAAAGAAACTGAACAACACACAACAGAGACATCAAAATGACAGCACTAAACTCATTCCTATGAATAATTATGCTGAATGTAAATGGACTAAATGCACCGATAAAGAGACAGAAAGTGGCAGATTGGATTAAAAAAACATGATCCGTCTATATGCTGCCTACAAGAGACACACCTTAGACTAAAAGACACAAACAAAAACTCAAATGATTGAAAAAATATATCAAGCAAACAGCACTCAAAAAAGAGCAGGAGTGGCAATATTAATGTCTGACAAAATAGACTTTAAATTAAAATCCACCACAAAGGATAAGGAAGGACACTATATAATGATTACAGGGTCAATACACCAAGAGGACATAACTATGATAAATATTAATGCACCCAACGACAGGGCTCCAAAATACAGGTTACAAATGAATTCTAAGGAGTGGCGTCTCTTTCTCTTAAAAATTTATTGAAGTACAAAACTCAATTCTCTGTTTCTACTTTTGAATGAATTTCACTTTCCCACATACCCGTAAAAACCCAAATCCATTGCCATAGAGTCGATTCTGACTCATAGTGACCCTATAGGACAGAGTAGAACTGCCCCATAGAGTTTCCAAGTAGCGCCTATTGGATTCGAACTGCCAACCTTTTGGTTAACAGCCATAGCACTTAACCACTACACAACCCAGGTTTCTACTTTCCCGCATATTAGATGGCAATTAACAGTGATCCCCATGTTTGGCTGGTTAGAAGCCAAGGTCATAATGCCAGTTTGATCATAGGCCAGTCAATTCTCCGGGACCCATCACTGACATCTGAATATATTAATTTGGCCACTGTTATGACAATTTTTTTTAAAATGGTGACTCAAGAAGACAAAATAAAATATTAAATATGCAAAGACCTGGAGTTGGAAAGCTAAAAGGGAAGAACATGCTCAGCATTTCACAAGATGAAAGAACTGAAGAAAAAATTCAAACCTCAAGTTGCAGTATTGAAGGATTCTATGTGTGAAATACTGAATTACGCAGGAAGCATCAAAAGAAGATGGAAGGAAGGCACAGAGTCACTGTACCAAAAAGAATTGGTCGACATTCAACCATTTCACATGGCAGCATATGATCAAGAACCAATGGTATGGAAGGATGAAGTCTAAGCTGTACTGAAGGCACTGGCAAAAAACAAGGCTCCAGGAATTGACAGAATACCAGTTGAGATGTTTCAACAAATGGATGCAGTGCTTGACATGCTCACTCATCTATGCCAAGAAATTTGGAGGACAGCTACATGGCCAACTAACTGGAAGAGATCCATATTTGTGCCCATTCCAAAGAAATGTGATCCAACAGAATGGGGGAATTATCCAACAATATCATTAATATCACATGCAAGTAAACTTTTGCTGAAGATAATTGAAAACTGGTCGCAGCATTACACTGAAATTCAAGCTGGTTTCAGAAGAGGACATAGAACAACTGATACCATTGCTGATGTCAGATGAATCTTGAGTGAAAGCAGAGAATACCAGAAAGATGTTTACCTGTGTTTTATTTACTACGCAAAGGCGTTTGACTGTGTGGATCATAACAAATGATGGATAACATTGAGAAGAATAGGAATCCCAGAACACTTAACTGTGCTCCTGAGGAACCGGTACATAGACCAAGAGGCAGTCCTTCGAAGAGAACAAGGGGATACCGTGTGGTTATAGAATCAGTAAAAATGTGAGTCAGGGTTGTATCCTTTCACCATAATTATTCATTCTGTATGCTGAGAAAATGATCTGAGAAGCTGGACTATATAAAGAAGAACTCGGCATCAGGATTGGAGAAAGACTCATTAACAGCCTGCGAAATGTAGATAACACAACCTTGCTTACTGAAAGCAAAGAGAATTTGAAGCACTTACTGATGAAAATCAAAGACCACAGCCTTCAGTATGGATTACACCTCAGCATAAGGAAAACAAAAACGCTCACAACTGGACCAATAAGCAACTTCATGATAAATGAAGAAAAGATTGAAGTTGTCAAGGTTTTCATTTTACTTGGATCCACAATCAATACCCATGGAAGAAGCAGTCAAGAAATCAAACGACGTACTGCATTGGGCAAATCTGCTGCAAAAGACCTCTTTAAAGTGTTAAAAAGCAAAGATGCCATCCTGAAGACTAAGGTGAGCCTGACCCCAAACCTTGGTATTTTCAATTGCCTCATGTACATGCGGAAGCCGGACAATGAATAAGGAAGACCAGAGGAGAATTCATACATTTGAATTGTGGTGTTGGCAAAGAATATTGAATATACCATGAACTGCCAGAAGAATGAAGAAGTCTGTCTTGAGTGCTCCTTGGAAGTGAGGATGGCAAGACTTTGTCTCACATACTTTGGACAAGTTATCAGGAGGGACCAGACCCTGAAGAGGGACATCATGCTTGGTAAAATAGAGGGTCAGTGAAAATAGAAGACCCTCAATGAGATGGATTGACACAGTGGCTGCAACAATGGGCCAGTGGGCTCAAACATAGCAACAATTGTGAGGATGGCACAGGACCAGACAGTGTTTTGTTCTGTTGTACACGTGGTCGCTATGAATCGGAACCAACTCAATGGCACCTAACAACAACAACATCAGAAAAATTGGAGGGGAACTTGATATAACAAATGCAAATGTGCAATGTTAATTCATCATACCTCTGCAGCTGCTAACCAAAAGGTTGACAGTTTGAATCCAACAGCCATTCCTTGGAAATCCTTTGGTGCAGTTCTAGTCTGTCCTATAAGGTTGCTATGAGTCAGAATTGACTCAATGGCAGCAACAGGTTTTTGGGTTTTATAGACAATTGACACCAAGCTAGAAGTCGTATTCATATGATGCAGTAAAAATGCACCAATCTCAAATTTTGGAGTAAAGTAGAACAGGATTTGGGCTCTATAATTAACTGATTATGTAACTTTGGATGAAATAGTTAAATTGTCTGAATCTCAGTGAGTGACAAATATCAGCTGTTTTCTGATCATCTGCGCAGACAATTTAAAATCAAATTTGCAAAGCTATAATTATCATTTTCCCTCCCAGCACCTCAGGTCTAATCCCAATGTTTAAATTTCCTATGTCAGTGACCAGAGTCACTCTCAATACTGTTACTCAACTAGCAACTTAAGAACTTTCCTAATTTCTTCCTCTTGCCTATTCATTTAATGACTACTTACACTTTCTTTTTTTTTTTCAGTTTGTCCTCCTAAAATATCTGATATACCCACCCGTCCCACCTCTATTCCCTCAGCCTTAGTTTAGGTGCTTTCTATTTCTGTCTTCAATTACTATAATAAACACCTCACTGATTTCCCTACCTCACCTCTAGGCTCATCACCTCTCTTTCCAATCCTACCTCCAATCATTCTTCCATGTGACAAGCAGAGTAATATTGCTAAGAAGCATATCTGATCATGTAGCACTCAGACTCAAAATTTTTCAATAACCCCAACGTCTTCCAGAAAAGTCTGAACTTCTCTGTTACCTAGCAGCCTCATATTCTACATCAATCCTTGTCCCTCACTGTATTTATCTCTCTCTAGCCTTTGTTTGTGCTCTTTGCCATTGCCTTTGTTCTTCCCTCTATAAGGAAATTCTTCCTCCCTCTGGGCCACTTGGAAAACTGTTACTCACCCCCAAGTCTCAGTTTAGATGTCTCCTCATGTTCAATGTCTTCTACAACTCATTGGGTGAACTCAGAGTTACTTTCTCAAGATCTCCCGCAACTTATAATAATTATCTGATATGTTTTTATCTATCTTTTCCCAACAAAATTTAATATAATTAAGAACGGGGATTACCTCTTAATCTTTATATTTTCCCAATATGTCAAATATTAACTGTCACATAGTGGCCACTGGGTAGACATTTATGCAAACAAATTAAAGTGTGTGAATCCTCAGTGGAAAGACCTTTCATGTACTGAGTACCTGATGGTTTAGCTGTATGTCTGGGTTGTAAGAGAGGGCCAGTTATCGGACAAGGATAATCTAGAGCTGTAGACAAAGGAAGGGAGGGGAAGAGTCAGAGTCTTACGGGATTTGGGTGCTGATTTTCCCACCAAATTAGGAACACTCAGAATAAGGATGGGTGAGAAGGGCCTCAGAGTGACATTAAGGTCTAACATGCCCTTTTAAATTGTTTTCTGAAAAGTTCTGTGTGATCCTTTGCCAATGCTTCCAGCTTTTCAGTCATGATTACTATGAATCAAGAATGTGCGTACATACAGGTGTGTGTGTGCGTATGCGCACACGTGTCTGATACAGAGAGAGAGAACCTTTGGCGTACATTTGGAAAAAAGAGGGGATTTGTTTCATGTCTGGGTAGATGTGCTACAACACCTAGTCTGCAATTGTGGAGACAGATGCCCAAGTTGCAGAGAAAGCCGTGTGAACTCCCTAAGAAATCTTGGGCATAGGTTTTGTAATTAAGAGTTTGAATTAGTCTTACCTTAGCACTGAAGAGTAAGAAAGCTCCCTGCCATCTAGTCTCTCGGTGAGAGTAGAAATGGAGCCTTATGTTAGATGTCAATTGAGCCTTCTGATAAGCACAACATCCTCCGTTGCTCTTTTAATCTCTCAAGTCTGAATCACTCCCTAGTTATAGGTTAGGGAAGTTCATTCACCACCTGGTTAAACAACGTTCTATGGGTCTGAATAACTAAATATTTCTAACTGGACCAATAAGCCAATTATTAAAAACCACATTTCTTGCTGGATAAAGTCATTTCCTCTTACATTCATTCAGTATAAATATTTCAGTCACCCTGTCACTCATTGACAGTCATTCTGTGCTCCTACTTCCTTGAGGATCACTTCTTTGAAGAGCATGCATCACAGTGCATAACTCCCCATTACCTTAGATAAGTGTTTTTGAGGGTTTTTCTTATGAACCATTCCAGGGTTTCATTAGCTCATGTAACTCGTTGCACTGTACTTGCATCAGGACTCTTGGGGAGCTTTATTATGCATTATATTACTTCACCGCATGGGCCAGGCACCTCCATAATTAGGCTGAAAGAAACAATAAGCACTGCACTCCTGGGCACAGCTTGGGCAGTGGCCTCAGATCACAAGGGTGTCGTCAATGACGAGATGGTGGTTAATGGTCTACATAGTGTGTGGTTATGCCAACTTTAACTGAGTCTCAGCTCTCTTACTGTTTTAGAGTGTAAGAAAAAAATAAACCTTGCGTTATATAGATATTCATTTGGGTTTTGATTAGTGTGTATATTCGTACTTTCTCTCCTAGAATAGAATTTTGTGTTTTAGCTGTTTTTATTTTTTTAAAGACATTTTGTAATCATAACTGTGAGATCATTTTGTTCTATTCCCGTTTAACTTTTTAAAAGTTCACCAATTCAATTTACTACTTATTCTCTACTGAAGATCTCTTTGATGGCTGCTCTGCCCTTTTTTCTCCCTTCAAAAGCAGTAACAGAGCCACTAGGTATGCCGTGTTCAGGGTTTACCTTCATCAGGGGGCCAATTGGTAAGAGCAGAACTCCCCTTCCAGAATCCGAAACATAAATTTAAGCCACCCTTTTACAATTTTCCCAGCCCTGATACACGTGGGTGCCCACAAACTTCGATGTGGACAATGATTTAACCTTTCTTTTCCTTATTTTTACTTTTTTTTCTTGTCTCAATATTTCTCCCTGGAATGAGATTTGAATTTACTTATTTATCTTACTAAACGTTTATAATGTTACTGAGAGACACTCCTAATGTTAGTGACCATGAATCTCTGGAGGGTCAGACATTTCTAACACAGTTGAGGCTGAATCAAAACTTCATGATTACTGTTTTAGACTGAACTGTGTCTCACCAAAAAATGTGCTGGAATCCTAACCTTGTACCTGTAAAGATGCTCCTTTTTGGAAATAGTGTTTCTTTTTGTTACATGAATGAGGTTATACCAGTGAAAGGTGGACCGTAAATCTAGTAGTCACTTTTGAGTTATAAAGAGACCAGAATAGTCCCAGAGACATACGGGGGAGATAGACATCATGTGAGGATTGTCTATAAGCCCAGGAACCAAGGAATGCCAAAGGCTACTGTCAAGAAAGGAATTGACATGGAGGAGACCCTGATTTGGAGCTCTAGCCTCCAGAACTGTGAGAAAATAAATTTCTGTTCTTTAAAGTCACCCACTTGTGATATTTCTGTTACAGCAGCACCAGGAAACCAAGACAATTACTTACATAGGGACCTTTCTCTTTATCCAGTTTTTCTCATCTCTCGGAACTCTGGTTATTCATTCCAAATTAAAAGCCTCAAACCTGCTTATTTTTTGTTACTTCTTCATTTTTTACTTTACTCGAGTCTATTGTATCTGCATATTCATATTATAAAAAATGCAGAAGAAAATATATTTGAGTAAATTGAGAGACACGGCATGCTCCTGGATGCAAAGATTAAATATTGTCAGTACATCAATTCTTTATAAATTTATTCATCTTTAATATCATTCCAAGAAAACTTTATAAAAAAAAAATTGTTGAGAAATTGAAAATCTATTTTGGTTTGGAAATATAAACAGGAAAGAAGACCCAAAATTTGGAGAAAGAAGAGTATTGTGGGGAGGCTTATTTTAATAGATATTAGAATGTTACAAAAGTTTTAAAAAAAAAGTATAAAGAAGGACAGCTTGATAAAAGAGAGAATGGCTAATCAAACCAAATCTAAATAAAATATAATATAGTCACAAAAATACATGAAAGAATAAAAAAGAAGGGTTAATTGATAAATGCGGCTGACCCTGATGGCCCAGTGGGTTAAGAGCTCAGCTGCTAACCAAAATGTCAGCAGTTCGAATCCACCGGGCACTGCTTGGAAACCATATGGGGCAGTTCTACTCTGTCGTATAGTGTCGCTATGAGTCGGAAACAACTTGACAGCAACGGGCTTGGTTTTTTCTTTTTTTGGCTAAGAGAATTGGTAGTATCTTTGGAAAAATGAAAGTTAAATCCTCAACTCATATCTTACACTAAAATAAAGTATATATAGAATAGGTGATAATGTAAAAATAGAAGCCATAAAAAAATAAAAAGGAAACCTAGGCAAATGATAGGGAGATTCCATGCAAAAAGGAAATGGAAAAATTCATAGTGAAAAAGAGCAATCAGACCACAAAATAATTAGGTGAAAGATTTCACACTGTTAAAAATTTGACAAATAAAATTACGTTTCAAATTGGGGAATTTACTTGAAACACATTTGACAAAGTGTTAATAGTCTCAACACACCACATGTTAAAATACAAAACACACCAATAATCCACCACAGTAAAAATGGTAAAGAAAGTGAAAATTTATTTTAAAATTCAGTATGTCTTCAATCTAGCAAAGAAATTAATGCAAAGTAATTTACAAGATGTTTAAGTGTATAGACTGACTAGAATTACATGGGCTGTGTATAAGTTTCCTACTGCTGTAGCAAATTACCACAAACTTAGTGGCTTTAAACAACAGAAATTTATTTTCTCACAGTTCTTAGTAACAAAAGTCCAAATGAGTTTCACTTGGCTGAAATCAAGGTTCCTGCAAGCCAAGCTCCCCCTCAAAGCTCTAGAGAAATATCTTTCCTTGCTTCTTCCAGCATCTGGAAGCTGGTGAATGGCTGCCAGCATTCCTTGGTTTGTGGCCACATCACTCCAATCTCTGCCTTCATGGTCACATATCTCCTCTTCAGTATGAAGTCAAATTTACCTCTTCCTTCTTCTTGTAAGAATGCTTGTGATTATTTTTTTGGGTCCATCCAGATAATCCAGGATGATCTCCTGATCTCAAGATACGTAACTCAATCACACCTGCAAAGTTCTTTTTCCATATAGGGGGGAAACCAATTAGCTGGGTAGTGAATTTTCTGGTGATGATATTCAGTTGTTAACTGAGTCTAATACCTTTAAACCATCACCAACCACCATCCCATGAAAAACTAAGGCTCTGGGAACTCCTGCCTGGCCCCCAGCCTCTAATCTGAGCCCATTCATCTGGGTCCTCTTCACACCCAACGTTCACACCTGTTCTCAGTACGAATTTACAACGCCTTCTGAATATCTCAGCTGCTGACTACTAGCTTGCTCATTCCTTCTTCCCTGGGAAAATTTTTAAAGAGATTTAGGGAATAGAGAGAGCCGTGAAATAATTCATCATCATATTCAGATTAGAAAGGGGAAAAAATAGTTATTTTGAAAGGAGATGTATAAACTAGGGTAATGGAGTAATTGGGAGAGTGAGGAGGAGCGACAGAGAATGCTTCTGTGAATATGAGGAGGTGGAAGAGTTAGAGATAATAGTTTATGTTCACAGATGGGAATTTCAGACTGAGATAGTAGAGTGGAAATACTTTCACAGGATGACAACATCCAAGGTGTGGTCATTACTGTGGGTTGTTGGAATAAAGGTTAAGGTGATTAAAAGTGGCTTACCAAAGTGCTCTAAAACTAAGGTATTGGGTAATCCACAAAGATTCAGATAATTTTATAAGTCTCCTACTTCTATCTGAGAACTTTCCCAGAAACTTTGGGATAGTCATAAATAAAAAAAGAAAAATATTAGTCCACACATATATTACAGACAGGGAAAGGAAGGAGAGAGAGACAGTGCGGAAGAAGGAGGGAGTAGGGAGGAAGAGAGAGATACAAAGAGAGAGAGAGTGTGTGTGAGAGACAGCGAGAGTGAAACAGAGAGAAAGAGAAAGTTAATACAGAGAAAAGAACAATCAGTAGCATACTTTTTGTAAATTTAATAATCTCTTTCTCTTCTGCCTATTGCCATATCATTACCAGTTGCTGTTGAGTCACCCCCAACTCATGGCAACCCCATATGTGTCAGAATAGAACTGTGCTCCATAGGGTTTTCAATGGCTGATTTTTTGGAAGTAGGTCAGAGACTTTTCTTCTAAGGTGTCTCTGGGTGGACTGGAACCGCCAGTCTTTCAGTTAGCAGCCAAGTATGATAACTGTTTCCACTATATGTAAAAAATTCCCAGCCATCTTCGTAAGGCTGATATTTTTGTAATCCATTGCTCTAGTAATAAGAACTATAAAAAGAAACTATCAAACCCAGAGAAGATCAATGAAAAGTTTTGCTTGTTTGTTCAAATAAGTGAAATTTTTGTAAACTTAATAGGGTTTAAAAAGTAGCACCCAACAGCTGATAGATGGCAAATTTTTTATCTCTTTTTCTCAGATAAAGTAATAAAAGGCACTGAAAAATAAATGACTATCCCACTTTAGAATGAGAACTCAAGAATCCCTATTCTCTTATCTCTAAATGGGAGAACAGAAATTCATCCTTTAAATTCTGAAGCTACTATTTGTTACGATTTTACAGTGAAAAGGTATTCTCTTTCCCTTACCGCTGCTTGCCTTAAGGCTGTCTGAGATCACTCTGATAGCAAATAAAGACAGAGGTCAAATGCCAGAGAAACAGTTCTGTTGTTTCAGGAGAATAGAGGTGATAAACATGGTTATGACAGTTGTGTTTTCTTTTACTTTCTTTCTATTTCTTTTCTTTTAATAGAGGTTCCTTAGTGCCCTGGATGGCGCAAAGGGTTAAGCGCTCTACTACTAACTGAAAGGTTGGGGATTCTAACCAACCTGGTGATCTGCTTCTGAAAGGTCACAGTCTTGAACACTCTGTGGAACACAATTCTACTCTGTACACTGTGGATCACCATGACCTGGAACTACTAGACAGTAGCTAACAACAACAAACTTTCTGTCCTGTGAAAAGTAGATTCTGGTGCATAAACATATGACTATGTTTAAAGACTTTGTCTCACGTACTTTGGACATGTTATCAGGAGGGACCAGTCCCTGGAGAAGGACATCATGCTTGGTAAAGTAGAGTGTGAGTGGAAAAGAGGAAGACCTTCAACAAGATGGTTTGACACAGTGGCTGCAACAATGTGCTCAAGCATATCATGGGTTGTGAGGATGGCACAGGACCGGGTAGTGTTTTGTTCTGTTGTACATAGGGCCACTGTGGGTCTGAAGTGACTGGATTGCACCTAACATGTTTAAAGAGAGATCATTTGCCCGATTGTTTGCTATCTGTGCAACTGGAAGAAAGACTCCAGAAAACCTGGTGGGTGTACACAGAAACTCTCCCTTCTTTCATTTGTGAGGCACGCAACAAGCCCAAACGGGCCAGAGTGTGGAACTCTCACCTATACAGATCTCCCAGGTACCATAGCAACAGCTCACTGTGACTTCTGTCCAATATTTCATGCTGTCACCTTTATATGTAGATGATTCCTAAGATCAACTTCAGTACTCCCATCATTAAAGTATTACATTCATGTCTACACATCTGCCTTATCAACTTAAATGGCTTTCAGAGTCCATCTGTGGTAAATATGCAATTATGGTGATAGTAATTATTGTCAGCATTTAGAAACACTTGAAAGTAGGCAGGACTGAAAATTATACCGTGCATCTAGCCTTTGAAACACTAAACCTTTTTTTGCAATACTTGCTTTTCCTGGATCTCTCTCTCAAAATAACATTTTTTATTTATAGCTGATTATTAAAGTAACAAGTATTTATCTAGAGAAACTGAAAACTATCAAGTTGTGTAAAGAGGAAATTAAAATCACTCTCAAATGCATTATGAAAATATAATCAGCCAATCTGAAACATTTTATTTTAGCTATATCAGATTGTTGTATATTGTTTTCTTGTTTAACATTTTGTCATGAACAAGTCCCCTACTATCCCACTGAATATGATTTCATTTAATCATATTCTATTATTGCACATTTAGTGTTTTTAATTTCTGTATATTATAAATATATACTGAAACGGTTGTCTATGTTTTAACATGATATAAAGTCTCGAATTGCAACTACTAGATGAAATGATGTGAATACTTTTTTGAACTTTTTTTTACATTACACTAGTTTTTACTAAAGTTTATTTATTTAGTTGTTGAGAATATACAGAGCAAAACATACATCAATTTGACAGTTTTCACATGTACAATTTAGTGACATTGATTATATTCTTCAAGTTGTGCAACAATTCTCACTCTCCTTTTCTGAGTTGTTCCTCCCTCATTAACAAAAACTCACTGCCCCCTAATCTTTAGAGTTGCTGTTGTCAGTTTGATCCCATATAGGCAGTTCTTAAAAGAGCGTAATGCTCAAGGCAGTCATTTTTTTACTAGTTAAGCTAAGCTATTACTTGGTTTTAAGAAGACTTTGGAGCCCTTTTGACGCAGTGGTTAAGAACCCAGCTGCTAATCAAAAGGTCGGCAGTTTGAATCTACCAGCCACTCCTCGGAAACCCTATGGGGCAGTTTTACTCTTGGTTTTTTTTTTTTTGGTTTCTGTCGCTATGACTTGGAATCCACTCCACGGCAGTGGGTTTGGTTTTGGTATGGAGGATACAGGGTGAATATTTATTGTTCTTTAAATGAAAAGAAACCTTACATTTCTTTGATTAATTCAGATATGCACATATTAAATTTGCATAAATCATTGTATTTCTTCCTTTAAAGTTATTTAAATCTCAAACTGATATACCATTTTCAAATCAGTTTTAAAGAATTATCATACTTAATGGTTTTCCCTATTATGCCAATTCTCCCAACATTATTTTTAGAAGTTTCAATTGCTTTCAAGCCCATCCACCCATATCAATATTTCAGCTTTTTCTAATTTGGATTTGTCAAATGGATTTTATCCAAGGTCAGCTCTTGTCTAGACATAGAAATAAAAGGAAAAGGCAATCACCATTAAAAATTTCTAAGCACCGTCACTGACTTGCTTTTTTTTTGTGAATTGGGTTCAATTATTATCAAGCTAAGTGACGCACATTAATCAATATTAGTTATTTCTGCAAGACAGGATGTAAATCAATATTAGGAATTTTCAGGAGAGATCTCACAGATCTCAATCAAGAACCTGTGTATATATGTAAGCATTGAAGCAAAAAGTAGGTGGAAAATGTACCATTTCCTTGAAAAAGTGGGAAAACAATGCCCTTGAAAAATCTCTATAGTATATCATTTTTGTAGACAAAGGAAGCAAAGTGCTAAGAAATTGCTTGTCAGAATGTTGCTACTAGGAAAGAAAAGTAAAAACATATATAACCAATTCTCCATCCAGTAGTGAATTATCAACTTTGCAGAATAATATAGAAAAAAAATGTATATTCCAATTGGATGTTTCTTATCTTCTGTTAATTCATTTTCCTTATAAGGCAGATCCAGTAACCAAAACAGTTTGAGTTGATCCTGATTCATGGTGACCTCATTGTTTTCAATGGCTGATTTTTTAGAAGTAGATCACCAGGCCTTTCTTCCAAGATGTCTCTAGGTGGACTTGGACCACCCAACTTTCGGATAGCACTGAGTGCCTTAACCAATCATTTGCACCACCCAGGAAATCCTACAAGCCCTATAAAAAAAAAACGAAAAACCAAACCCGTTGCCATCAAGTCGATTCCGACACATAGCTACCCTATCAGACAGAGTAGAACTGCTCCATAAGGTTTCCAAGGAGCAGCTGGTGGATTTGAACTGCCAACCTTTTGGTTAGCAGCTAAACTCTTAACCACTGTGCCACCAGGGCTTCATAAGCCCTATAGCCAGTTGGAATTTCCCCCAAAGTGTGGGAAGAGGGCTGAGGATTGGAAATGAGGGAGCCTAAGTTAAATGCTTCTCCTATGTGATGCTTTACCCCATAATTTCCTTCTCACCTTCCCACAGCATGTGTACTTGATGGGATCCTCCACTTGGTGTGAGCCTCGTACATGTTATCCCTTCTTTTGCCCTAGAACAATGCCTGGTCACCTTTTCGTTAGCAGATGTAGCTCTTAACCACTATGCCACCATGGTTTTCAAAGGTGAATTCCTTTGAGCCAAATTCGAACCAGGGACCTAAGGATGCCTGGCAACCCCCACTACAGTCCTCTGCTCTACCAACTGAGCTATTGGAGGGCCCACGTTGCTTAATCTAGTATAAAACCAAAAAATTGTTGCCATCCAGTTAATTCCGACTCATAGTGACCCTATAGTACAGAGTAGAGCTGCCCCATAAAGTTTCCAAGGAACAACTGGTGGATTTGAACTACCGACCTCTTGGTTAATAGATAAATGCTTAACCACTGCACCGCCAGGGCTCCTAATCTAGTATAGGTATATTATAAAATGGAATATTTTCCATGTAAAATCATGAAAATGGAAAATAAAAATTAAAAAAAAAATTTCTTGCTAATGTTAATGGTGTTATGCCCTTCATTTGTCATTTGTATATGGGTTATTTCTGAGGAAATATTTTGATAATTATTTTCCACTTTCTGTAATCTAGAAAAAAAAACAGGTATCCTACAGTAGAATATCATTTCTTTCACTTGTGCCATTTAATAAATATCAAGTTGCCTTTTGAGAAACTTTTATCAGAGGCAAAAAGTTTAAATTCATAATCAGAATCAAATATGCTACGTATGTTTTTCCTCCTTGTAACAATATAATTTAAACTTATTACATTATGATGATATTTTTGTTTTTGCATTGCCCCGTCTTTTCTTTTTTAAAGTCTCTTTTCTAGAGCTGGAGTGGGATGAGTTATCAACTTTGAGTAGTCATAATTTATTTTTATTGCATGGTGTGGGGGTGAGCAATACTGAATTAAAGAGAATTTACATTTTTATTTAAAGTCAAGAGACTATAGTATTTAAAGTATTTTTATTACATATTGCCTTCAAAGAGTTCTCAATATTAAAAATAAATTCATAAAACAGGTAAAATAGAGGGTGATTGTTTCTGCTGTCATAAAGGGGGTGGGGGACTTTGCCTTTTACAAAACAGTTATCTGTATAATTCTTTTCTATATCCACTTTTCCTCATATATAAAAATCCTGTTGCCTTCGAGTCGATTCCAATTTATAGTGACCCTATAGGACAGAGTAGAACTGCCCCACAGAGTTTCCAAGGAGTGCCGGGTGGATTCGAAATGCTGACTTTTTGGTTAGCCGCCATAGCTCTTAACCACTGCGCCACCAGGGTTTCCTCCCTCAAGTATACAAAGTGTGATTTCATTTGTAGAAGTTCCATGTATCTGTAATATTGTTAGTCCACAGGTGTCCACCAAGACAAAGCAGACTTAAAGTTTGGTTCAGCTGCTTGTGGGGGGAAAAATGTCTCACAGGAAATCCTCAAGGCAACTTTAAAATAGGACCTTTATACTCAATATATTTACTATATATTTTTAAATAGATACCAATCAAGTCATTTTCATAGCACCTATCCACTGATCAGACATTTTTGTCTCTAACTTTTGTTACCTCACCTGTACAAGAACCTTCTGTAGAATTATTATTTTATCCTTTCTCTAGATAGAGATCTCTGGACTTTCCTCTTTACCTGATTATTGAGCAGGGTACAGTCTTAGACCCAACTGGTCAACTCCTAGCCCAGTGTACTCTATCACTCTTGCCTCCTGTGTCTGTAAACACTCGGAACTTTAAACATCCCGGAGGTGGGTCAAGAAATGGCTATAAATTTATCTTCACAGATGTTAAAGTTGGTTCTTTGTCATCACCTTTGTAGTTACAGACTGAGTATGTTCCACTTCTGAATTCAAGTCAATAACTGTTGGCATTTATAGAGTTTTCTCCTCTACTGATGGTGTATTAGTCAGGGTTACCATCACAGATAATATGTTTTGAATTTGCATTCTTTCTTTTTTAGCACCTCTGCCTTTGCCCTTATCAGGGAGAGAGAGAGATGGACGTCCCAGAAGTGGAAATGCTGCTGTTGTTGTTAGTTACTGTGGGTGTGATTCCAACTCATGGTGACCCCATGTGTTACAGAGTAGAACTATTTTGTGCTGTGTAAGGTTTTCAAGGCTGTGACCTTTCAGGAGCAGATCTCCAGGTGTTTCTTCCTAGGCATTTCTGTGTGGGTTCAAACCACTAACCTTTTGGCTAGTAGGCGAGAGCGTAACTATCTGTGCCACTCAAGGACTTGCATTTGTTTCTTATCAGAATCATCTTCTCTGAACCATCTTCTCTGAGTTACTGTTGGCCTGGCCAGGTTGGAAAAATCATAGTTCTAATTATTTTTACTCAAAAGAATGATTTTTACAAGGCAATAGATAGATAGATAAGACAGATATAGAAACATAATTCAATTTTTTAAAAGAGACACAAAGGCATCCATCAAAGCACTGAGAAAAAAAAAAAAAAGATAAATTTTGAAGTGTGACACCAAGTGCCAATTCAACACAATTGACTGATGATTAATAAATAGGCAGGTTAGATTTTCTTCCAACTTGCAAACACTTGGGAAATATTTCTAGGTACTCATAATTATTTTAGCATTTTTTTTTTTTTTTCAGGCTGTGTGTGTGATCTCTAAGGTTGTATGTCAACTTGGCTGGGCCGTGATTCTCAGTAGTTTGGCAGTTGTATGACGATGTGATCACTTCCATGTTGAGATTTGATACAATGTGATCACCTCCATGATGGGATCTGCTGTGAGTAGCCAATCAGCTGCAAGGGAGTTTCCTTGGGGATGTGGCCTGAACTGAGTATAAGCAGACATTCTGGAAAGACTCAGGGGCTTTTTGCTTGAGCTGGATCCTGCAGCTGGCTCCTGTTCATCTGGCTTCCAGTTCTTTGGACTTGAGCTAGCAGTTTATCTGCCATCTTGCCTGCTGATCTTGGAATTCATCAATCTTTGCAGCCTGTGAGCAAAAGTCCTGCTGTCTGACCTGCTGATCTTGGGTTCACCAGCCCCTACAGCTACATGAATCAGGAGAAGCTTCTATCCTGACCTGCAGACTTGGGACGTTCCAGCCTCTACAACCACGTGAGCCATTTTCTTGACATAAATCTCTCTATATACATATTTATATGCTTTACTGGTTTTGCTTCTCTAGAGAACCCAGCCTAAAACAATATGGTAAGCACAAACTAGATCAGTGTTTATCACTAGGGATGATTTTTCTCCTCAGAGGACATTTGACAATGTGTGGAAAGACTTTTGGTTGTCACCACTGGGGGAAGGAGAGACTATTGACATCTAGTGGGTAGAGACGAGGATGCAGCTAAGCATCCTATAAAGCACAAGACAGCCCCCACAACAAAGAATTATCCAGGTCAAATGTCAATAGTGCTGAAGTTGAGAAACCCTGGACAGGACAAAGCATGTGTGGAATGCCAGAAACATACAAAGGAAGGAGCAATAAGCAGAAAACTCTCAGCAACTGTGCAAAGACATAAGGACTTGTGAGTGTGCATCCAGTTGGTGGCAAAAATGGAAAGACCAAAGATACAGTTTTCATACTCATGTCAACGCAACCTATGGGAGATTTCCAGGTAGCTCGTGTCAACGATATATTGTTTTTGCTGGGCATGGTCCTCAAATACTCTTCCCTAGCCCCCACTCTTTCTCCAAAATAAGCATTGCCTGCTCTTTCCTCTTTTAATCTAGTCACAAGACAAACAGAAGCTAAAGGATAACATGTACCAGCTCAAAATTCTCTCTGCCATTAAAGCCCTAGCTTTGGAATGTACTTTCTGCCCTCAAAAACTAAACCTGTTACTGTCAAGTTTTGATTTCAACTCATGGTGACCTATGTGTTACAGAGTCAAATTGTAGGGTTTTCTTGGCTGTAAACTTTATGGAAGCAGATCACCATGTCTTTCTTCTGCAGCACTGCTGAGTGGGTTCGAATCACCAACCATTAGGTTAGTGGCTGTGCAGAAACCATTTGCACCACCCAGGGATCTCCCTCCACCATCAGTGGTGTTTAAGGAAGTAGGAAGTCTTCTGGGACTTCACCACTTGCTCCTGTTATGTCCTCTTTCCAATAGAGCTGCCTTGGTTCGCTCCTCATCCTGCATTCTCCACGGAGGAAGCGCTTTCATTATTCTCAGGACTCACCTGAGCACAGGAAGAAAGGCATTTCCACTCTGTAGTCATTGTTATTTACTCTCCCCAAGCCATCCCTAACTCTTCCCAAAATGTTCCTTAGAAATGAGGATAGCAAGCCTACAACACACTTACTTTGGACACGTCATCAGGTAAGACCATTCACTAGAGAAAAGACATTACGTTTGGTAAAGTAGAGGGTCAACAAAAATGAGTGACAGAGTAGATGCAACAATGGACTCAGACACACAAATGATGATGAAGAAGGTGCAAGGCCGGGCAACGTTTCACTCTGTTATACATGAGGTCTCCTTGAGTCAGAGTCTACGTGATGGCAATAACAACAACAGGTTAATTGTTATATCTGTCCCCATTACCCTGTTTTCAGGACACTTGCTCTTCTGTCCCATTACAATCATTACCTCCATTCTCTCTCTCATGGATGGTGTTCCTGACACACTTTTTCCTTAAGAGTCATCTGACTTAGCTTGATTTAGTTGCTTCACAGCTATACAAGCAACCAGTTTGGTTCTGTTTTTAACTCTATGCCTAGACCCAATAAACGCTCACTGAGCTCTGGCTTGACAGTCTTCAAAGCTATAAAACAGGCTCTGAAGACCCAGAGGTTACCTGGAAGAGCTCAAGTGTGTAATTCTCCAGGAAGTGTGCAATTTATTTGGTTTCAAGTTTAAAAAACAATGATTTGTCATGTTTCATATTTCCAAATCAATAGGCCTACCTCATGTGGTTTGTGTCTGAGCAACACTGTAGAGAGGAAGTAAAATGTCAAGTTGTTTATTTCGGCATAATTTTCTTATCTCAAAATAACACTGAGCTGGCTTAATCAGATCTGTGTTCAATAACATCAGTGGAATTCCTTTGCCGGTCACGGCTCTCTTTCCCTAAATGACAAGCTCTGGAACAGGAAGAGTTAAATGTTTTGACAATTGTGTCGAAACAAAACAAAAGGCAAACAGCTGGAGCCGCAGTTCTCTGTTGATGAGAAATAACAAGTCCCTTCTCCTGATCTCATCTCACATACCACCTTCTTTTAAATGCTGTTTCATTATAGATGAAAGCCAGAGATAAGAAACTCCACAGAAGACACCTAGAAAAAAGCCTTCCTCCTACACATAAGCTTTCACTTAATGACAAGGAGAGACCCTGTGTGCTGATGTCTGCAAAGCCATCTTGGACTCCACGCACTCTATTATAGATACCTGATCAAAGTCTATAACTTGAGCCACCACAGGTTTTTGTTTTACCTTATAGACCTTAGGCCTGATTTCAAAGTCTAAACGTCTCATTTCTTACAGCTTTGGAAACTTAAAAAATATATAGGTAACAGAATAAAGAGGTGCAAAATGTTGATGTTTATTTGTTGTTGTTAGCTGCCATCAAGTCAATGCCAACTCATGGCAACCCCGTGTACAACAGAACAAAACACTGGCCCATCCTGGGCCATCTTCACAATCATCGATATGCTCGAATCTACTGTTGTGGACACTGCATTTTGAGTGTCTTCCAACCTAGGGGGCTCATCTTCCAGCACTATATCTGTTCCGATCCATAGAGTCTTCACTGGCTAATTTTTGGAAGCAAATTCCCAGGTCTTTCTTCCTAGTCTTAGTCTGGAAGCTCCTCTGTCCACAACGTCAGCAGTGCATATGAGTGAAATAACACAGCCTCTGCTCATTCAGCACACAAAATGAATTCAGAGCAAAGACAATTTGGGGAAAACTTTTCATAAAGATGTTGAATGCTTATGTAGTTTATATTAAGTGATCTCTTTTTCTTCAGACTTCCTAGACACATTTGTAACATTCACTTTGCAATTATCGTTGACTCCCTTAAGACATCTCTGCAATTGCTGCCTTAAGCGTTTCTTTAAATTTTCTCTTCTTTTCTATTATTATGATTTTTTTAATTTCAAGTTTTTATTATTCAACTCTTGAAGCAAATTGGAATATCTTTTATATATTTCTTACATGTTTTTGCATCCACTGGAAGGTAAGCTCCATGAAGGAGGGAATTTTGTTTTGTTCACTGTACCAGGATGCCTAGAAGAACAGCTGACAGGTAGTGGACAGGTAGTTTTCAATAAATGTTTGTTGAATAGCTTTCAAATCCTTTCACTGTGCCTAAATCAGAGGCCTACGCCAAAGCGAAGTTCTCATGATCAGTAAGTCCTTGTTGACTTAACCTGTTGACTTGAGTATAAAATGTGTTATTGTACATTGTTACTATTTATTGAACATGAATATAGACAGGTATGCTCTCATTTAATCCTTAAAACAAAACTGCAGGGTAGGTTTTATTACCCATTTTACAGATAAGGAAACTGAGGCTGACCATTGTTAGTAAGTGGCCAAAAGTCACTGTGCAGGGCTAGGATTTACTTGAGGGTCAGTCCAATTCCAGAGCCCGGGAGAGCCTCACCTAGGAGACGTTATAGGACTCATGCTTTAAATAATGCTACATGGGTGAGTACTGCTATCTCTTTGCATGAGTTAAGCTCTTTCTAAGATGTTTAGTACTTTGTTACAGTTCTTTGTATTGTCAAAACGTTTTGAAGACCATACTAACTATTCCTGCATTATCTCTTCAGTGTAAGTACTCTGACTTTCATTTGATGAATAAAGAAGCTAACACAAAAGAGAGCACTTTCCTCAAGGAGAGCAGGGCTAAATTGTTTTGAAATCACTATCCCCTAACTGTATTCTATCCAGGAGCCCTGGTGGGACAGTGGTTAAGCGCTTGATTGCTAACTGGAAAAGTTCAGCGGTTCAAACCCACCAGCCGCTCCATGGGAGAAAGATGGGGCAGTCTGCCTCCGTAAAGATAACAGCCTCGGAAGCCCAATGGGCAGTTCTACTCTGTCCTATAGAGTCACTATGAGTTGGAATCGACTTGATGGCAACAGGTTAACTGTATTCCCACGTTGGCTGAAACGTGGCTCAAAATACATGAGAATTATTGACACTCACTTATCACTGGTTTGTAGTAAGGCCAGTGATCCTAGCCAGGGTTCAGTGAAACCAACTGAAGAAAAATAGCAATGCTCATCGTGTTTGAATGTTTAGG
>NW_004444159.1:375722-377221 GCF_000243295.1 Trichechus manatus latirostris
CATGTATGTCTCCTCGCTCTCTGTTCTCTGTCAGTTTCTTATTCCATTTGGTGCTTGGCTGAGTTCTTTATCTCTTCATTTGATGTTCAGAATTTTAGGATTGCTGTTTTCTCTGTTTGGCTTAGTTTTTCTGATCTTTGCTGTGGAAGGATGGTGTGGTGCTTCTGCCTAGAGTGCCATGTTACTGGAAGTTCCAAATTCTACTTTTTACATACACATGTAATTTTATTTATTCTTTATATTAACCATATAAGGCAGGTATTTTTTTTTCCATATCATAGATGAAAATCTGACTTAGAAAAGTTGAGGTCACAGAACTAGTTTTTGTAGAGACAGGATCTAAACTCACATTGGTCTGAAGTTGTTATCAGTGTGCTTACCTGCCATGGTATGCCTCCTCCCTAGGGAACTCATTTTGCAGCTGAAACATAAGCAGTGACACTGAGTTTCTGTTAAGGGTGATGGAAAAATTTGGAAATAGATAATGATGATGGCAACACAACAGGATGAACATAATTGATGTCACTGAGTTGTACATATAAAAAATGTTGAAATGGCAAATGTTTTGTTATACATATTATTACTGTAATAAATAAATCACAGTTGGCCCCCTGAATCTGTGGGTTTACGCATCTGTGGATTCAACCAACCGTGGATTGAAAATATTCAGAAAAAAAAGAAAGTTCCAAAAAGCAAAACTTGAATTTGCCGCTCCAAGCACTATGCTGAAAGCATGCCTATGAAGTGCTGTGTAGGCATCCCCTGCTGTAGCCTCCCACCAGCTCCTCAGTCTCTCTCTAGCACTCGTTGTTTGAGTATTGTTCACCTCATGTCTCTTTCGTTCACTATTTGTGTTGTGTGCACCCTTTGTCTCTGTGAAAAAAAGGCTCCTACAAAGCAAGGAAGTGGTCAAAGCAATGCCTCAAAGGCTAAGTGAGAGGGGTTGAGGAGAGCAAGAGGAAGGAGTTCAGGCTAGTGAGAGATAAATGGCTAGCTATGGAAAGCACTACAGTCTCCAGAACTTCAAGATCACAGGCTAATCACATCGGCTGAGCCCCAGGCAGCATCAGCATTTTCAGAAGAGCTCCAGAAACTCATAGAAGAGAAAGGCTACCTTCCAGTGCGATGGAACAACTATCCACATGGCATCTACATTGTATTAAGTATTATAAGTCATCTAGAGATGATTTAAAGTATAAAAGAGGATGTGCATGGGTTATACGCAAATACTATGTATGCCATTTTATATAAGGGACTTGAGCATCCAAGGATTTTGGTATCCAAGCGTTTCCTGGGGCCAATACCCCTCAGCTACTGAGGGACAACTGCACGAGCAATTAGACAGTTGCTCAGATGTAGAGAAGCAGGCATGGACCAGCAAGCACTTATAAAGCATCCCCTAATCACTGTGTTGAAAAGCTCTGGTGGCACAGTGGTTAAATCACTCAGCTGCTAACCAGAAGGTTGGCGGTTCAAACCCACCAGTTGCTTCTCCAGAG
>NW_004444159.1:378638-384577 GCF_000243295.1 Trichechus manatus latirostris
GGACGCACTCTGCTCCTGGCACTGCTTTCTTGGTGTATGAAGTCCCCCCCTCTGCTTGCTTCCCTTTCCTTTTATCTCTTGTAAAATAAAAGGTGGTACAGGCCACATCCCAGGGAAACTCCCTTTGCATTAGATCAGGGATGTGATCTTAGTAAGGGTATTATATCCTACCCTAATCCTCTTTAACATAAAGTTGCAATCACAAAAGGGAGGACAACCACACAGTACTGAGAATCATGGCCTAACCAAATTGACACATATTTTTGGGGGGCCACAATTCAACCCATGACATAAGTCCTTAGTTATGGTGACCTTATTTCCAGAATTCAAAAGGAGATTTTTTTCTTTCTTCTGATTTTTAATATAGTTATAGGAACATCCTACAAAGGTGAAAAATTAAATCAGATTTAGTTAAATATTTGTTAATGGTTTGTGTTACTAAAAACAATGTTATTTTTAATTGGATTTATTCTAGAAATTTCATGATACATGGGAATTTTATCTCTGGTATTCTTATTAAACTTTTCACAAATCTCTTGCTTTTTCTACTTTTGAGAAAATATGATGCTAACCACGGAAAACTACTGGCTAACATCCCATATTTATGTGTAATCGTATGATTTCAAGGAGGCAATTCAAAATACTGACGAAACTGCTTTAAGAACGGTCCAGATTATTTATAGTTATTGAAACAATTTTTTGAAATACTTCTGTATTTCAAAAGTCAAGACACATAATTTAAAAAGGGGATGTATATGGATTTGTTGCAAATACAAGATTGATTACTAAAATGTTTAAAACAAAATGGTTGCTTTAAGAAAATGCATTGCAGAGCGTCTTACTCTGTATTGACATTAGATTCTTTTCCATAGTTTCCTTGAGCAGTATTTAAAGCATCAAAAGTATTTATCATAAACTAAAAAATAATAAAAGCAGTTATTGGCCAGGCTTTCATCACCTTTTTATTATTGTTATTGTGTGTTATTGAATTGTGTCACCAATGCTACACAAGTCTGTGATGCTCTCACTATGCTGGGCTGCTAAATTAATTCTGTCAAACTAAATACTCTCAATGGGCAACATCTGGACTGGCCTATACACGTTTAGTGATTTTTTGATAGCTTCAATTGCACTGTGAAGCTACATAATCGCATGATACACTAAGAGCTAGAGACAGTAAGCAAGAGGAATCTGCCCTTTGTGTTCAGTTTCTAAGGACCTTCCTGAACCTGTGAGTGACTGTTTAATATTTCACTTACAAAAACAAATAACATTCATTGCTGTTTAATGTTGTTGTTAACTGCCCTAAAGTTGTCCCCAAATTCATGGTGACCCTATGCACAATGGGAGGAAATGCTGCTTGGTCCTGCACCATCCCCATGATTGGTTGTGGATTGCACTGTTGTGATCCAGAGGGTTTTCACTGGCTTATTTTCTGAAGTAGAGTGCCAGGCCTTTCTTCCTAGTCTTAGTCTGCAAGCTCCGTTGAAACTTGTTCAGCATCAGAGCAACACGCAAGCCTTCACTGACATGGCTGCACATAGGTCAGGAATGGAACCTGGGTCTCCCACATGAAGGCAAGAATTCCACCCCTGAACAACCACTGCCTCATAGCATACTCACCATCACTTACTAAATTAATATAAAATAACTACGATTCGCATTTTACCCATCTGCAAACTGAAGTCCAAATGATTGAGAAGCCCAACCATAATTAATAGTATATCCAGTACTTGAGTCTTATTCATTATTAGGGCCAATTTAACCAACTATTCTTCATACAACTAAAATAAGAGCGCTATGCAGATTTATTCTGTGGATAAACAGTCAACATTTCAACTTTGAATGTTTTTAAATGTATTTTTTTAAATGTATTAGCTGTAAGATTAAGTCTTTACAGACTTGTTATCCTGTTAAACACCAGATGTTTTATCAGACATTTGGAAGACATTTTTTTTCTTGTTGAAAATCTTAACATTAAATATATGAAAATGTTTGTATGTTGTACAACATGATGATAATCATTTATTTAGTTAATAGTACATAATGGCCACAAATTACACTTTTAAAACCATCAGCTTCTTGAAACATACATAGTAATGGAACCTGCAGAATATAATTAGAGGTTAAAAAAAAATAGTCCACCCCAAGGTAGTGGAACACATAAGTAGTAGGATCATTTAATTGACCCTTGGGTAAATCTCACAGGTGGAATTAGATTGTTGCCCTGTGTCATAGATTGAACTGTGTCCTCCAAAAAATGTATGTAGCAACTTGGCTGGGTCATGATTCCCAGTGTTGTATGGTTGTGTAATCTGATGTGATCTCCTTATGTGTTGTAAATTCTATCACTGTGATGAGGTTATACAGATGAGGTTGACAAGATTAGTTAGTGTCTTAATGCAATCTCTTTTGCAATATAAAAGAGAGAAGCAAGCAGAGACACATGGGAACCTCCTCATACCACCAAGAAAGCAGTGTTGGGAGAGGAGCACGTCCTTTGGACCTGAGGTTCCTGCGCTGAGATGCTCCCAGACCAAAGGAAGACTGATGCATCATAAGGACCTTCCTCCAGAGATGACAGAGAGAGAAAGCTTTTTCCTGGAGCCGACGCCCTGAATTTGGGCTTGTAGCCTACTGAACTGTGACAGAATAAACTTCTCTTTGTTAAAGCCATCCACCTGTGGCGTTTGTTAGAGCAGCACTAGATGACTAAGACACCCTGAGTCATTTTCGAAAAGTTTTTTTTTTTTTCTCCCCTAAATAGCCACATGTTTAAGAATACTAACTAAAACTACTCCAATGCAAAATCAATGTTTTGGATTTATGGTAACATAAATGTCTACTTTAGACAACATAATCTAAATCAAGAATTTCAACAGTTTAAAATTCTTACACATACTCACTATGATATTATTTACCTTCTACTATTATATCATTTATTTTGCTTATTACTTATTATGCTTCTATAGTTTTACAATATCATGTGGCTTACTTTTTACATAGTGATTTGCAAATACAATAGATAATGTTTTAATATCTAAATTCCTCTTCTGAATTTAGGAGAAAATATCACTGTCTTCTCAGTTTTAACCTTCACTATCAACTCATGCTAGCAAGAAACTCTGTGCTCAGAAAGTAAACCTATTATGCAAGAGTTTAACAAATCATCTAAACTAGGTAATGAAAACAGGCTGGCCTTTAACTCCAGTCCACATCAATCTGAGTTAATTGTTTAAAAAGCTGTAAATATTCATTTGATACCTTTACCATAGAATGCCACCACTTGTTTGTCAGTTTGTCTTAACTGTGGTGGCTTGCATGTTGCTGTGATGCTGGAAGCTTTGCCACCGGTATTCAAATACCAGCAGGGTCACCTTTGGTAGACAGGTTTCAGCAGAGCTTCCAGACTAAGACAGACTAGGAACGACCTGGCGATATACTTCTGAAAAAAATTGTCCAGTGAAAACCTTATGAATAGCAGCAGAACATTGTCTGACATAGTGCTGGAAGATGAGCCCCTCAGGCTGGAAGGCACTCACAATATGAGTGATTATGAGGTACCTCCTCAAAGTAGAGCTGACCTTAATGATGTGGATGGAGTATAACTTTAGGGACCTTCATTTGCTGATGTGGCACAACTCAAAATGAGAAGAAACAGCTGAAAATATCCATTAATAATCAGAACGTGGAAAGTCCAAAGTATGAATCTAGGAAAGTTGAAAGTTAAATGAAATGGAACGTTTGAAGATAGATATTCTAGGCCATTAGTGAGGTGAAATGGACTGGTTGTAGCCATTTTGAATCAGACAGTCTTATGGTCTACTATGCTGGGAATGACAAATTAAAAGGAACAGCCTCACACTCATTGTCAAAAAGAACATTTCAAGATCTATCCTGAAGTATCCTGAAGTACAACGCCACTGTCAGTGATAATATCCATATGCCAACAAGGAGACCAGTTAATATGACTATTACCATATTTTAACAAAAATAACGCATATCTTCTACATTTGTTTGGCAACCGCTCCCTCCTGAAGGTATTTACATTAGCACTGCTATGCCAATTTGTTCTTACATGTTGCTGAAAAAAAAATTGGCATAGTGTGCTTACAAAATACCTCATGTGGGGAAGGAACAGCTGGCAAACAAATGTAGAAGGCACATGTTATTTGCATAAAAATATGGTTTTCAAATTTACACACCAACCACTAACACCAAAGATGAAGAAATTAAAGATTTTTACCAATTTCTGCAGTCTGAAATTGATCAAACATGCAATCAAAATGCACTGATAATTACTGGTGATAGAAATGCAAAGGTTCGAAAAAAGAAGAAGTATCATTAGTTGGAAAATATGGCTGTGGTGATAGAAACGATGCTTGAGATCACGTGATAGAACTTTGCTAGACCATGACCTATTTATTAGAAATACCTTTTTTCCAAAAACATAAACAGCAACTATGCACATGGACCTTGCCAGGTAGAATACACAGACATCAAATTGACTACATCTGTGGAAAGAGATGATGGAAAAGCTCAGTATCATCATTCACTACAAGGCCAGGGGACAACTGTGAAATAGAACATCAATTGCTCATATGCAAGTTCAAGTTGAAGAAAATTAAAACAAGTCCACGAGAGTCAAAGTATGACCTTGAGTATATTCCACTTGAATTTAGAGACTACTTCAAGAATAGATTTGACCCATTGAACACTCTTGACTGAAGACCATACAAGTTGTGGTATGACATCAAGAACATCATACATGAAGAAAGCAAAAGGTCTTTAAAAAGACAAGAAAGAAACAAAAGATCAAAATGGGTGTCACAAGAGACTCTGAAACTTGAACATAGAGAATGGAAGAAATAATGAAGTAGAAGAGCTGAACAGAAGATTTCAAAGGGTGGCACAAGAAGACAAAGTAAAGTATTATGATGAAATGTGCAAAGACCTGGAATCAGAAAATCAAAAAGGACAAATTTCTCAAGCTAAAAGAACTGAAGAAAAATTCAAGCCTCAAGTTGCAATACTGAAAGATTCTATGGGCGCAATATTGAATTATGTGGGAAGCATCAAAAGAAGGAAGGAATACACAAAGTCCCTGTACCAAAAAGAATTGGTAGATATTCAGCCATTTCAGGAGGTAGCATATGATAAAAAACCTATGGTATTAAAGGAAGAAGTCCAAGCTGCACTGAAGAGATTGTCAAAAAAGAAGTCTCCAGGAATTGACAGAATACCAGTTGAGATGTTTCAACAATGGGATGCAAAGCTGGGAGTACTCACTCATCTATGCCAAGAAATTTGGAGGAGTTACCTGGAGAACTGACTGAAAGACATCCATATTTCTGCCCATTCCAAAGAAAGGTGATCCAATAGAATGTAGAAATGGTCAAACAATATCATTAATATCACATGCAAGTACAATTTTACTGAAGATAACACAAAAACAATTACAGCAGTACATCGGCAGGTAATTGCCAGAAATTCAAGCTGAATTCAGATAAGGACATGGAATGAAGGATATCCTTGCTGATGTCAGATGGATCTTGGCTGAAAGCAGAGAATACGAGAAAGATGTTTACCTATGTTTTATTGACTATGCAAAGGCATTCGAATGTGTGGATCATAACAAATTATGGATAACACTGTGAAGAACAGGAATTCCAGAACACTTAATTATGCGCATTCAGAACTTGTACATAGTCCAAGAGGCAGTCATTTGAACAGAACAAGGGGAAATTATGTGGTTCAAAATCAGGAAAAGTGTGTGTCAGAGTTGCATCCTTTCACCATACCTATTCAGTCTGTATGCCGAGCAAATAATCCGAAAAGCTGGACTATATGAAGAAGAAAGGGGCATCAGGATTGGAGGAAGACTCATTAACAACCTGTGCTATGCAGATGACACAACCTTGCCTACTGAAAGCAAAGAG
>NW_004444159.1:386096-387168 GCF_000243295.1 Trichechus manatus latirostris
TTTTTTTTTTTTTATACACATACACACCCACATATACACTTTCATCTCAAGTGTTGCAATGCTGTTGGAACAATACCACCTTCCACCCACTTGGAAACAGATAGCTAACTGAGTTAATTAAACATTTATTTTCCATTCTGAAAAATAACATGAACTCAACTTCCAACCTACTGATGAGACAATGAAACAAATTTCCATTCAAAGAGAAATACTGATTTCACACTTTCTCTTGCTGCTCATGAATTTAAGTTTCATGAACACTCTAAGGAACATTTGATTGTTTGAAAGACCCTTGTATGTTTAGTAAAATCACTGGGACAAGCACTTTAAACAATAATGTAATTTAATCCTTACTTCAACCCTAGGGGAAAAAAATACTATCATTAGCATCCCTATTTCACAAAAGGAATCCCTGGGTGGCGCAAACGGTCAAGGGCTCAACTACTAGTCAAAAAGTTTGATGGTTTGAACCCAACCCACCCAGAGGTGCCTCAGAAGAAAGGCCTGGAGATCTGCTTCAGAAAGGTCATAGTCTTGAAAACCCTATGGAGCAGTTCTATGCTGCACACGTGATCCGTGAGTTGGAATGGACTCAACGACAATGACCATGACCTTTCACAAAAAGGTAAATAGAAAGTTAGAAAGGTTGGGTCATTTTGCCTGGGTTTCTCAGAGAAGCCAGTGACAGATCTAGGGTTTGAATGCAGTCTGCCTAAACCAAGCTGTTCACCACTATTCTAGATCTTCCTTGTGGTCAAGCAAGGATGAATTAAATCTTGTTTTGTTTTCATTTTACATCTGTGGAGCCTTGGGCAGATCATTTAACTTTCTTTAGTCTCAGTTTTCTCATTTTACGATAAAAAGATTGGACTATACATTTCTATGTTCATTTCCAACTCTAAATTATGCAATTCACCTTCCTCATTGAAGACAAAAAAATAGTAACAAATTATACTCGGATAGAACTCTGAAGGTTGTTTAATTCAACCCTGTCATTTTTAAATAAAAAAACTAAGCCCCGAGGAGATTAGTACCTTGTTAAACTTTTTTTTTCCCCAACGGCTTAGAGGCA
>NW_004444159.1:387268-388008 GCF_000243295.1 Trichechus manatus latirostris
GGAGCTGGACCTCAAATGGGATAATAAACTTGGCTTTGGGATAAATAGGCGGGCCTTCCACCAACCTGATGCCTTTATAGTGAGAAGAGGATTATCTTCCACATAATTTGTACATCTTTTGGTGTCCCCTCTGTGACTTAGATTGTCCAATCCGCCATTCCATTATGCATGAGGTTGCCATAAGACTGGACCTACTGACAACAGCTAACAACAATGTGGCTCAGTGTAAGCAGGGCTTGACAACATTTTCAAATGAATGAAGTAGACACTATTTTACTTCATTCTAGGATGTGGAAATCTGCACTGAACATTTGCTCCAAACCTAACAAGGAAAAAGCTAGGTTATCTATAAGATTATAACTTTTATTGAACTCATTAGACAGTTGAGTCCTAAGGGCAAACAAGTAAAGCAAATTCAACAATGAATAAACCTCTTCAAGGAGAGACAAGACACAAACTGCCTCACCTTAGTAGGAAGGTAAGGTGACCACCATACAAGTGAGTAAAAAGAAATCAGCAAAAATTTAGTGCATCCTTAAAGTGGTCGTATGGGAGTCTGCAATAGCTAAGGGTCCTAAATGCACAGGAAGTTTGCACTTACCTACTTGTAAGATCTTTTTCATGGGCTTCCAACAGGTGCTCAGGGACTGGGCAGAAGACCAGAGAAATCCTCTTTCAGTAGCACAGGTGAAGCAGATGATTAACATCTCTGATGGTGAGTCCTGCTATCTCTCTGGACC
>NW_004444159.1:389056-390833 GCF_000243295.1 Trichechus manatus latirostris
ACGGTTGAATTACGTGTGTTAGTGTTTGTTTTGTAGGCCTGAGGAGACTTTAGAATAGTAGACAGCAAACAAATCTGACCTGTGTTCCACAGGAAGACACTATGTTTATCTTCCAAGGTCATTCACTATACAAACATTCTTGCAAAGATAAGCCAGAATATAAGGCTGGCGGTGCCTATGCTCACAAAATGTACAGAACTGTAAGAAACTCATGGAGAATTGTCTCCTCAAAGGCACCAACCACATATGCAAGGCAGAGTTCAGCTGCCGTAGGGAGGTGGGACAGGAACACTAAAAACAGCCCCACCCCTGATGTCCAGGCATAGAAACCAAAAACAAAACAAAAAACCAAAACACAAACTCGTTGCCGCCGAGTCTGACTCATGATGACCCCGTGTGGCAGAGGAGAACTGCTCCACAGGGTTTTTTGGCTGTAATCTTTACAGAAGCAGATGACCAGGCCTTCATTCCACAGGGCTGCTGAATGGGTTTGAACCAACAACCTTTGGGTTGGTAGTCTAATGCAAACTGTTTGCACCACCCAGGGGCTTTCCCAGGTATATGGGTCCTGCTAAGACTGAGGCTGGACCAGAACAATGAAGAACACTGTCAACCCCACCATGAGCCTAACACCAAGTAACCAGCATAGCACTTACCACTGGGAGAGGGGCAAGAACATGGAGAAACTCTCCTCTGTGGTACAGGTGTATAGGGATGGATGAAACTACTGGGGGAAACTGAGAAAAGCCTTCAGGGACCCCAGACTCCAAGCAGCTGAAGGAATTTGAAGCCTGTAGACTACTGATGGTAAGGAGCCCAGGTGGTGCGATAGTTAAGGGCTTGGCTGCTAACCAAAAGGTTGGTGGTTTGAATCCATGCATTGGCTCTGCAGGAGAAAGACCTGGTGATGTGCTCCTGTAAGGATTACAGCCTGCACCTGACAATGACAATGGTCCACTGATGGTAACTATAACAGCAAAAAACTCAACCCAGCAAAACTCGTAACTGGACTGGCTCAACCCCACACGCCAATTTCCTGACCTCCCCCCGCCCCGCAAAAAAAAGAGGTGCATCCATTTCTAGATTTATGTACTATTTTCCTCTATTTATACTGTTTTTTATGCATGAAATTTGCTATTGAATCAAAAATGATGAGATACACACACATGCACACACACACAAAAAAAAAAAAAAAAAAAACAAGGAAAAAAAGCATTTGCAAGAGGAAAAGGTAGAGAATATGAATGAACAAATGTGAAGTTTCAGCAGCCAGAGAAAGTAAAATGGAAATACTAGAAAACAAACAAACAAACAAACTTAAAAACAAATCAAAACCCCACCATATCAGAGATTAAAACATTATTTAACAGACCATGAATAGACTGGACATAGATGAGGAAAAATACAATGAGTTTGAAGTTAAGTCAATATAAATTATTCAAATGGAAACACATGGGAAAAAAAAAAGTAGGGGGAAAAAAAGGATCCCAGAGCAGTGGCACATAGCAGATGGTGGTATTGTTGTTGTTTTGAGTTGCCAACGAGTTGATTCTGACCCATGGCATAATGTACGTAAAACTGGAATCCCATAAGAAAAGAGAGAGCTAAAAAGGCATAAAAAATATTTCAAGAAATAATACTTGAGAATTTTACAAAAATAATGATAAACCTCAAATTACACATTGAAGAACTTCTGAAGACCTCAAGCAGGAAGAGAACAAAACAAAACACCCACACATTTAGACATGTCATAGTCAAACTGATGAAAACCAAAGAG
>NW_004444159.1:390933-392489 GCF_000243295.1 Trichechus manatus latirostris
ATAGTTAAGGGCTTGGCTGCTAACCAAAAGGTTGGTGGTTTGAATCCATGCATTGGCTCTGCAGGAGAAAGACCTGGTGATGTGCTCCTGTAAGGATTACAGCCTGCACCTGACAATGACAATGGTCCACTGATGGTAACTATAACAGCAAAAAACTCAACCCAGCAAAACTCGTAACTGGACTGGCTCAACCCCACACGCCAATTTCCTGACCTCCCCCCGCCCCGCAAAAAAAAGAGGTGCATCCATTTCTAGATTTATGTACTATTTTCCTCTATTTATACTGTTTTTTATGCATGAAATTTGCTATTGAATCAAAAATGATGAGATACACACACATGCACACACACACAAAAAAAAAAAAAAAAAAAACAAGGAAAAAAAGCATTTGCAAGAGGAAAAGGTAGAGAATATGAATGAACAAATGTGAAGTTTCAGCAGCCAGAGAAAGTAAAATGGAAATACTAGAAAACAAACAAACAAACAAACTTAAAAACAAATCAAAACCCCACCATATCAGAGATTAAAACATTATTTAACAGACCATGAATAGACTGGACATAGATGAGGAAAAATACAATGAGTTTGAAGTTAAGTCAATATAAATTATTCAAATGGAAACACATGGGAAAAAAAAAAGTAGGGGGAAAAAAAGGATCCCAGAGCAGTGGCACATAGCAGATGGTGGTATTGTTGTTGTTTTGAGTTGCCAACGAGTTGATTCTGACCCATGGCATAATGTACGTAAAACTGGAATCCCATAAGAAAAGAGAGAGCTAAAAAGGCATAAAAAATATTTCAAGAAATAATACTTGAGAATTTTACAAAAATAATGATAAACCTCAAATTACACATTGAAGAACTTCTGAAGACCTCAAGCAGGAAGAGAACAAAACAAAACACCCACACATTTAGACATGTCATAGTCAAACTGATGAAAACCAAAGAGAAAATCTTGTAGGCAGTCAGAGAAGAAGAAACAGTATATACAAAGGAAAAAAGGTAAGAATTACAGCAGATGTCTCTTCAGAAAAAATGCAACACAGGAAAATAATAAAGTAACAACTTTAAAAGACTAAAAGAAAAAAAAAATGTCAATGGGATTTTATACCCAATGAAAATGTCTTTCAAATATAGAGCCAAACAAAGACTTTTTACAGATAAACATAAGCCGAGAACATTCACTGTTAGCAGACCTGCAAGTCTAGACATATTGAAGAAAAATTCTTCAGGCAGAAGTATAATACTGGATGAGAGTTTGAACTTCACAAAGAAATGAAAAGCCCTGTAAATAATAAAAATAAAATACAACCAACACTTTAAATATATTTGTAGATAACTGGCAATGAAAAATAGCACATTTTCTAAAAGAAAATCTCCTTTATTAATCAATTCATATTGAAATACTCCATATATGAGATGTCTGTCAACAAGTCAGGACCTCACAAACAATGATAATATTAACAGTAATGATAAAAATGAGAATAATAATAATAACAAATAAAAATCCAATGAAGAAATTTAAATGGGAATTAAAAAAAAAAAAACTACACACC